>NW_017728983.1:2101550-2148636 GCF_001723915.1 Gavialis gangeticus
CTGCCTATAGGCCCCACCCCGTGACACCCATGATAAAAGAGGAGATATGTCAATTCCATTACATGAATGGCAGCTCTAGTAAAGGGACACTCTTTTTCAAAGAACTAGTAGTTGCCGAATTCAGACCTACACTAATCTCCAGTTGAGATTTGCCTGATTACATCAGAACTAAATTTGATGCATAAACTTCAGGGAACATTTTCATCTCTATTTTTACAAAAAAAAATCATTTTTAATTCCAGTTTTCCTGCAAAAATGTTCAGGGTTTTCACTGAAAAAAAGATGAGTCATGTACTTAGTCATGTACTTTTTGGTTTTCGGAGGAAGGGTGGAGAGTTTCCAGAACTTGCAAATTTTTACCAAAATTTTTCCTGGGTAGGTTTTCTCAATAACCCCCCCCCCCCCCATGATTAATCTCAAAGGAAAAACAATTTCAATGATATTTTCTCTTTTTAGTCAAAAAATTTGAGTCATAAATATTTACATAAAAAAAATGTTAGCACACTGTCCATACAAGTATGGACTGGTATTGATACCATCTGGTATTGATACTGGTATCCATACCAGTAAATACCATTATGCTACAGATAGAAGGTAGGGCAGGGTGGTATCTTAGCATATGATGAAGTAGGTTGCTGCCTGGGTAAGGTCACGCCTCTGAACCAATTCGTTTCTAAGGTGCACATGTACACAGCTACATAGGCAAGTGTGGCACCATCAGTTGGTGCTGTGAGTATCTCCCCACTCCCTGGGCCAGGCCCATGACTCATCTGCCATGACTTGATGGAACCATAGTTGAAAGGAGGGGTTCAGTGGCTTTCCTGCCCTGGCGTGGTGATGGTAATATTCACTGGATCGATGCTGCTGATCCTGGGCTTTACCTCCCCCAAACCCCCATCCACTCACCAACCGTGAGGGCCGTCGTGTCACTGCTCCAGTTCCTGGCTCTGGCCTCTTATGGCCTCCCACTGGGCCTCGGCCCCATCAGCCTTAGTATGACGTGCAGGCTTTTAGTTGCAGCCAGCCACTCACCCCTAATCCTTGACTCTGCTTCGTCCCTGTGCTGAGTCTGTATCTACGGTACCCTCCTCAGGCTCGAGGATGCCTATGCCAATCCTGGGCCCTAGGGGCAGTGAATGACCCCAAACCCCTTCCTGGGGAGCTCAGCATTGGAGAGACCCATCTGGCTCCCTTGCACTGCACCTGTTCACTCTTGGCAGGACAGCATCGTGGGGGCATCCACTCTGACAGGTTGCACCCTGACAAGCTCTGGATCTTGCCTCCTACCTTCCCCACTGCACCCAGCTTCTGCAGGGGTTTTTAAATCTCCTGTGGTGGTGGCCACAGCTGATGCCCAGTCTGATTGACAGCCCTTTGAAAATCCAGCGCAGCGCTGGTTCACGCAGCTTCAGCCCTGTTTCTGTCTCCCTCCCAGGTAAGTTTCCTATGGCACCAGGGTCCCTGGGCCTTCCTTCGGGAGCATCTGGATCTGTTCCTGGCACTTCTGACCCCTGGGAGTGGCCCCAGATGCCACATCAAGTGTGAGAAAAGATGGTGGAGTGAGAAACACAAGAACCCACCTAAGTTTTAATCCCAGTAGCTGAGCCATTGCACTTCATATTTAATAGTCATTGTATAAAGTAGATGGAGTGGACACTTTTGCAAGGGGCTAAGCTTAAAACCCATGGCTGGCTCTTTTCCAAGGCAAAGGATGCTTTACTGAGCCACAACCACTCTAGGTTACTTTCTTCCTTTGTCCCCGTATATCTCCTTCGCTTGGCTGCCCAAGGGGTCAGCTTCAAAAAGAATTGCAGGGAGGCTTCTGGTTAAAAACTAAACTGTGGTATGGTAGGTTAAGCGTGCATCTTTTACATTTCTCACTCTAATCCTCAACCACCTCTGGGCAAGGGTTGCAGGGAGGGTCTAGAAGCCAAGTCTCCAATGTACTTCCATAATCACTCAGCTATTGAGCATAAAATATGAGCAGGACATCTTCCACTTTCAAATATCTGCTAGCCATGAGTTTCTGGCTGCCTACATTTTGGAGCCTTAGATACCAATGTCTATCCACAAGGAGCAATACATGCAGCCATGTCCCTACACTTACTGTGTAGGGACTGGGTACCTTACTGTGCATTCTCGGTTTAAACACGCACATTCACACTTCTATGCTGCCACTTAGGTGTGCAAAGGAAGCCATAATTCGACCTTGTAAAAATGTACAAAGATTTGAAATTTGAAGTAAAATCATTCTGTTGTCTCCATGTGTCTTAAGTGGGATAATTTTCCTTGGAAAATTCTAGCTTCTTCTTAGCTACCTCCTTAAATCTCCTTCCTACATTGCACCACAAGGTTACTGTATAACCTCGTTGCATGCTTCTTATCTGCATAAAAATTATTGGCAGATATAAATAGATGTTTTCATAAACAATATTGTTCAGCATGCTAAATGTTGTTTTTTAATTTGCGAGCTCAATTTTAAGTGTATTCCTGTCATACACAGAACAAAACAGATCAATTATATTACTACTAATTATCGCTATTATTTTAAATAGTGCTTCTCAGGCACATTTAACAAATTTGTCAATCGGCTTGTTCACCTCTTGAAACTGAACATGGGAGTCTTGCATGCAAATTACTGTAGATTCTCAATGAACTACAATGTTAATTGCAAATGTATTATAATTATCTACTTCTTGTTGGTCTCAGTTTGTCATAACAAGGTCCAAGTCTTCACTAGACCTTAAGGGCAAAACTGTGACTAGCTTGCTTAGGCTTGTCTATACCATGGTAGTGGGGTATCCTGGCCAAGATGGGCCCTGCCCTTATTCTGGTCAGCTATACTGGTAGGAGGTATAGCTGTGAAGATATTCAGGGCTGTACCTCTAAAGCAGGGGTGGACAATTATTTTGGGCGGAAGACCACTTACTGAGTTTTGGCAAGCCGTCAAGGGCCACATGACAGGCAGCCAGGGACAGATAAATATTAATTTTCTAAATTTTTTAGGGGCCCTGCGGGCCATATAGAATGGTCTGGTGGGTTGCATCTGGCCCACGGGCCATATTTTGCCTGCCGCTGCAGTCTAAAGCCACTCTCCAGAGTACTTGAGAATGGCTGCAGGGGATGAATCCAGAGTATCAGCTGTGAACTTCCATGTTGGGATCTGCAGGCAGGTGAGGTATGGACAAAGGGTGCTCAGGCCCAGCGTGGAAGGATGAGCCACCTCTGTGATGCAGGCAAACACTTGAGCACCTCTGGAATTCCTAGCATTTAGACACCTGGTCTCTGGGGGCCTAGGCATTAGGCTCCCTCTTCTAAAGGTAGATTTAGAGGGCCTGGACTTGGAGTGAGGGCTGCTTACTGTTTCAGAATGCCTGCCCCTCTCCCCAGCTTGAGAGCTTGGCTCAGGGCTACATATTCAGCATGTTCAGCCCCTTCAGATCCAGAGCACAGGTAGGTGATTAGTGGTGGTGCCCACCATTCGCGCAACAGCCTACTGGTCAAAGCATTCACTTAGGAAGTTGGATACCTGGGGTCCAGAGTCTCCTCAGCCTGAGGGTATTCAAATATATTTCTCTCACCTCCCAGGCAAGTGCCCTAACACGTGGGTTCTTGAATAGTCATGGTAGGGTCAGGTACCATTTCTCCTGCTGAAGCTGGGCCACTGAGCAACCAAGAATGCAAAGCCCCAGGGCCAGAAGAAGAGCAAGTGGGGGAGATCTTGATTCTGTAGCCTAATGTTTGGGTGCTTGATTTTGAGGGGGTGACTTGGGTTCTGGCCTGTACTGTCAGAGTTATTTCTGATTTTTGTACACTATAAAAGGCATGAACACTTAAGGAGGCAGAGATTGAAACCCAGATCTCCCCTATCTGCAACTTGTCCAGTTTTACAACATACTTTAAAAAATATGGACACCAAAAGTGGTGCAGTTGTCCATATTGACACAGGGAAACTCAGCTTCCTGTTCCCCCTGCCTATTCCTCTGACTATGGCACCAGAGACTGCATTATCCCTCTACGCTACAGCACCACTCTAGGAGCTCACACTGAGTTGATTGTACATTGTGGTCCCATTCTTCAGCTGCGATGTCAATTCCTTGTTCTTAGGTGTAACTTTGAATGGGGCTGTTGTCAAATGCTTTTTGTTTGCCTGGGCCCAGACCCCCAAGCCATTCAAATACTTCTGAGAGGGTGTCCTTCCACTGTTGTCCTTAACCACTGTGCCAGCCTGTAGTGCGATCTGCAGATTTTATTAGCAGGGACATTCAATTTACTTCCAGATCATTGATGAAAATATTGAATAGTGTATAGCCTTATACTCGGTAGCCTGACTAGGACAGGCCAGCTGGGGCAGCTGGCCCAGGTGCCAACTCATTAGGAGGAGGCAGAAAAAATTAGTTGTCACTTCAACTGCACAACTGCTCTGCTGGCAAACAGAAATCGCCACTGGCCCTGTGCGTGGCAGCTGCGCCCGGCACCCAGCCTCATTGTTATGCCTCTACTCATACTTAATCCAGTTGAACCCTGTTAGAATTACTTCCATTTGATGATGGTTCCCCATTAATAATTACTTTGAGGTACATCAGTTAGCCAGTTCTGAATCCATTTAGGATGTGTATTATTAATACTATATGGTGTTAATTTTTTGAGCAGAATGTCATGGCGTACTAAGTCAAATGCTTTATAAAAGTCTATTAGAGCTATGCAGTTCCCTTTATCAACCAAACTCCAAACTTGTAATCTCCTTGAAGAATGTAATTAGGCTTTTTTAATTAGACCTTTTTTCCATACAGCCAGGTTGATTGGCATTAACTATATTCCTATCCTTTAATTCTTTATCAATGGAATCCCATGCCAGTTTTTTTTTTATGATTTTGCTTACAATTCATGACCACATAATTGGTCCATGACCGGGTCATCCTGTTTGGCCTTTTTGAATATTGGCACAACATTAGCACTCAGACAGCTCTCTTGAATTTCCCTGGTATTTCAAGATTCAGTAAAAAATAAGTCAGTCAGAAAATAACCATCCGGTAATGGCTGGAAAAATTAGAAAGGGAAAGCTATTAGCTGATCACTGGATAGAGCTGGCTCAAACCGCAGCATTTTGTGTTCCAAAGTTTGTATAAAATTTCTCACAACTATACAGTTGAGCCAGTAAATGATATTAGCACACAAGTTGGGCCAGTAAATGATATTACTACACAAACCCTGCTCTTCATTTGTTTCTTGGGCCATATAATACTACAAAGAAAACAATGCACTCTGAGAGCAGATATTTTGGTGGTTGCACATAATTATTCTCTGTGGTTTTAGACAATGAATATGAACAGATTTGGTGTGTGGACATGATATAGTCTACACGCAAGGTCATATTTTGCAACAGATGTGAATAATGCACCACACATGTTCCTGGAACATACTTCTATGGAGAGTTTTTTTGGCTTGATGCCATCTGGTGCAATATAATACAGGGAACTGGACAGAGGATGAGTGCACATTGCATTTTGCTATAGCAGATTTGCCAGGTTTACAGATTTCCATATCTCAAAACCCATGTAATGAAGAGAAAAGGTTTAAGATAAAATACAGCAAATATAATGAATGTAAAAGAGAATTATGTGAAAACAGCATTAAAAAGTGTGCTTCTTAGTACAGATAGCCTTACAATCCTTTTGCTTCATGAATATTTAGAAACAAAAAGGTAGGCTCTGAATTTCTGTAAAAATGTATACAGCTCTCCCCTTTATAAATATTAAATTTTCTTCTAACAGATTAGAATAAAGAAAAGTAACTGATAAAACCTCTAAAAACCTATCCTCTTACTTCTTAAAATCATTTGGACTGTAAATTTTTACAGATATATATATGACTGCATAATAAAGATACTTTGCTTTCCTTTCCCTGCAAGGTTTCTAAATTTGACTGAGATGTTGGCCTGAAAAATAAAAGAACTGATGCTATAAATATTTCATGTCCTTTGCTAGTGAAGCCAAGACCAAATACTGCTAGCACCTAAGTGAAATGCAATGGATAGAAGTATCATAGGGAGAATTCTGTATAAAGAAGAAAAAATCATTTTATTGGCATCTGAGTGTTAAAACACTTTGTCCCTGGAAACATATTTTTTGAGCATAAAATAAACCAAATTTGTAGATGAAGTGTAGAGCAGATGTGGAATTGAAAAGCACAGCATGAATCCTTTTGTCCTTCACCTCAAGGATAAATATGGGGGACCTCTGTTCTCTGACATGCCAGGAGAATTTCAAGACATGCAAGGCCAGAACTTCTGTAGCTATAAATTGAAGCAGTAACATCAAATTCAGTGGAATTAAGCTGATGCACACCAGTTGAGGATCTGGCACTCTGGTGTGTGTGGAGAAGCCAAATTCCATAGATGTAAACTAAACTGTTCCAATATGTTTTAATTAAGTACTATGCATGACAAGCAAACAGGAGTCAGCTGCTTCAACCTAGGCAAGATGGAAGTGATGTTAGAGGAGATAATGGGAGTATTATATCTTCTCTCCCTTGAGACTGTATGTCTGCCTATTGTTAATAAGATTTACAGTCATTTTGAAAATTTGCCTGTTTCTGGATTCTCGTGTAGCACAGTAGCCACTTGTGATGAACTAATAAATCACAGTAGATCATTTAGTGGATGGGTTCCTCCTGCTTTTTCTGTTTGTGAATTGCCTCTGAGCAGGAAACTATTTTCATACGCATATTCATGACTCAAAAATATTTGTCAAATAAGTTTTATGAATGCATCTTGGTCTGTGGAGTTCATTTTCCAGCCGTTTGTTCTGAGTACTTGATATTCCCATTGCAAGTTCTCTTAGTTGGCTTTGGTTGGATAAATCCTGTATTGTTTCAATTATAAGACAACCTTTTTTCCTTCAAAAAGAACTACAAAAATCACAGATGACTTATATGGGAGGAGGGGTGTTGACTTATAATCAGGGTGATGTAATAATATTATAAATAGCACATGACACTGCAGCAGCCTTACAGGCTGGTCAACATGGGGTCATCTGTTCCAGTGCCCTTAAGGGTGTCATGAAGGTTTCATTGCTCTGACATGGGGGTGGCAGGGTGGCATGAGGACAGGTCAAAATTGCTGACTGACCCAGATTACCACCCCTGTACAGTTCCCAGGAATGTTCTTCCTCTTCTCCACTGGGGTGGTCAGGCATTAATCTTCCCTCAAGCTGGCGAGAAGCTTCTAAGCCTTAAGAGCCTGAAGTCAACTCGAGGCCTTCTGACCCTGGGGTCCACTGCAGGAATTAGAAACCTGGATCACCTGCTCTGGGAACAGGCCAACAGGTCTCTCCTGGAACCATAGGGACAAAAAACAGGAAGGTCAGCTGGTCAGCTGGAAACCAGGCAGAGATCTTTTGCAGTCTTTCTCTGGAAACTGGTCAAAACCAAGAGTGAAAGACTTGGGATTCAACAAAATTAACATTTTACAAACAAACAAACAAACAAACTGCCCCTCCTCTCTGCTACTCACCCTCACCCCCTACCAAGCCAGAAAATTCCCATATATTCTCACCTACTTTCTCCTTCCCTGCCTCCATTAAAACATGAGGAAAATTTGAGTTTTGAACCTCTACATCCAGGGCTATTTGTATTCAGAGATTTACCTCTACAAGTCAATGATGTTTAAAATTATCTTTAGTACAGAAGAAGATGTATATGTGCATACACACGTGCATATACACACACACACACACATATATACACCTTCTGCACTAGAGATTGTATGTGTGCATGTTAGTGATTTTAGTGCATTTAATTCTGCAGTCCTCTCCTTAGGTATTTGAGTCACTTGTGAGATTTTTGTAAGGGCAAGAGAGGTTCAGGAATGTTATCACTGTTTATTAATATATTTGAGGAAACACCATTTTTTTCCCTAAAATTGAATGTGAAAATATGAGACTGATGTTGCATATATTATAGGACCAAATTCAACTTGGTCTTGGAGGCATCTACGTCTAGGTATCTCAGCATTTAAAATCTACATATTTCAGTTCGGAAAGGTGATACATTCAGTCAAACCGTATGTACCTCAGCACTATGTAGAGGAAATATGGAGAGGCTGGTGGTCCCAAAGGGTGGAACATGAAACCTGGAAGCACCTGGAGGAAGCCTATAGGAAACACTAAACATATGGATATGTCTGAACTTTTTTGTCTTTCCAGAGCTCAGTTTTCTGATTTCTACTGAATATAAAACGTCTTTGGTCAGTTGTTATTTACAATGTCTAGTCCCACTTCTCAAGAGCAATGCCCTGGTCAAGTCTAGCAGTAAGAGAACTCACCCGGAAAGTGGGACAACTGCATTCTAATCCTTCCAATCCCCACTCAACCTAACAGATTTTAACCAAAATCTCCCATTAGCCAGAAGAATGTTGTAACCACTATTTGAATCAGTCTGGTTGGATTTCCTCTTGAAACTAGGCCACAGAATAGTCAACAATTCAAGAGACGTGGTGGGGGGGGCAGAAGAAGAGTGAACTCCTCTAGATGGGGAAGCCCTTGGTTATTGTCCCTTTCTCCATTATGGTTGAGAGTTAGACTCCTTCATGCTTATTCTCCTTCTGGCCAGATAGCCCTTGCACTCTTCCTTGCCTAGTTGTGCAGCTTGAACAGGATGGCAGGTAGGAACCCTGGGTCCAACTTAATACATATGCTCATAGTTAAAGCAAAGCCTGCAAAGTGAGAGGCATAGATTCAAATTCTTTCATATTGAAGAGGGCCTAGAACCCAGGTCTTCATCTTCATAGCAGAAGATGCTGGCTTCTAGGCAACAGGCAGTTCCATATGACTCAGGTGTCCTTGGTGCAGGTTTAAAAGGCAGGCTCCCATGGCCATAAGTACTTTCTTTGCACCAAACTGGATCTCAAAGTTTAGGTGGGAGGTGTGCACCTATGTGACCAAAAAAAATTGTTTCTAAGCATGTTGAGATGTCCAAATGTAATCAGCCAAAGCATTTACGGTCCAAAATAGAGGTCCTTCCTGTATTTGGAATGTACTGTGCTTTATGGCTTGTGGAGCAAAGCCACACCAAATAACTTATAAGGCTTTAAGTCCCTAAGTTCCTATTACATCTTGTTTAGATACCTTACCAAACTGGATCTGACCCACATTGTTTCCATCCCTTGACTCAAATTTCATCAATATTGCAGAAGTTGAAAATGTTTTGGTTGGCTTCAGAATTGATCAGAATATGGAGGGGGGTGGATAGGTATATGTGGCCCAGACTTGAACACCTGTTCATGCACCGCCTTAGCCCAAGCGGCTGGTGACGGACGTGCCAACGCTTCATGTGGCCCCTGAAGTAGGTCTCAATCACCTCAGTGGCTGCCCCCAAACTTTCCTGCCGTGACTTTGAATGTACTCCCAGTGGGGGGGCCAACCACTGGAGGTCCCTCAGGGGTGGTTACCCCACTTGATGGACATTCGTGGGGCTCCACCTCCCCTAAACCCCAGCCTCATGCCAACCTCTGGCAGGACACCAGATCTTGAGGTGGCCGTCCCTCCAGTGTAGATGTTTCCTTGGTCTTGACACCTCCCTCGGGTTTTATGTCCTGAGTGTTTATGCCTGCAGTGGCCCATGGGCCTACTAGTTATATCGACTGGGTCTCTCCCCCTTCTGTGATGGGGTCATATGCTATGCCCCCCCGGGGCAACCAAAAAAGGGGGAAACAAAAAAAAGTACACGAGAAAAAAAAAAAGAAAGGAAGCTGCAACACTGGCACTCCCCAGCCACACTCACTTCCCCATGCCAGGGCCCTTCGAGACTAAGAGGCTCAGTTCATGAGGACTGCATGCCTCATCACTGCCCAAAAAGGGAGAAAAGAAAAAGAACAAAACAAAGTAGGAATCTGGGTGGCCTATTGGGCGGTTCCACCAGCCCTACTGTCAGGATTCGATGGGGTCCCCTCAACGCCCCTCCTTCGAAGTATCTTCATCTTCTCTGCCACTAACCCATCTCCTAGACCCAGTACCTGGGAGGATTTAGGAAGATGATCCATCGTTTCCCCTGGGTCTGCTATTGCTCTTTTTTCCAGGCTGTTGCTCCCTTCATGCCACCCAGTGCAGCTTGCAGTGCTGCTCTCCCTCGGTGTTGCCTGAGGCATCCCGCCCCCAGTGTCCCTCAGTCCTCGGGGCTTGAGTCACCTGTTGCCAGAGCAGGGAGACCTTGTCATCTCCGCTGCTGCTCCCTGCCTGGATCTTTCTCTGCTGTACCGGCACCGGCCGCCACAGGTGTGGAGAGCCTCCACTGCCTTTCCTGCTCTCCCTGTTTCTCCCATGGCATTCTTATTTCTGCTGGCCAGTGATCGCCCATGACATCACCAGCCAACTTCAGCTGGATAAAGTCACGGCTTGTAACCCACGTGGGCTCTGCTCCTCGTTCCCGTGGCATTGTGTGTCCTGTTGTAGGTGAGTAGTTTTCCTGGTTTTTGTTTTTGTGCGTGGTCCCCGTCCCACTGTGCCCCCAGGGTGCAGCTTGGGGCTCTTTTGTCTTAATGCCCCTGGGACAATATACACAGCAATTTTAGCTCCCCCTTTTTTGTTATAGCCTTTTAACATTTCAGTTATGAAACTAATTTCAGTTTCATGATGCAAAATATTTCCCATCACCATTTTTTCATTCTTTCCCCCAGCTGCCAAAACCCAATGTTTTACATGACAAGTGACCCTTTGTCTTTTGATATATATTACATTATATCTCTCTGCTCCCCCTCCCCCCTAGCCCTGCATCATAGTTTGCTGCCTCTGGACTATGCTATTAGAGTGTATATCCCCAGTCCAATAAGGACTGTTATGCTCAGATATTTCACAATCCACTGGTGACGAGTATAAGATCATTGACTGCCAATCAAAAAGGTTCAATCTAGTATTCCACAACTGCATAAGCCAGAAGCCTCAAAAGCTGCCTCTAGATCCAGGTGCCTCCTTTTCTTGGTGCTCAGGCTTTAGAAATCAAGAAGTCATGCCCTCATTACATTTAATGGTAAAATTTCCACAGACCTCAAAAGGGCAGAATTCCCCAGCAAAGTCAACAAGAGTCTTTCTATTGATTTCAGTGGTCTGGCATCAGGTCCCAGTGCTTGAAACTTAACTAATCAAAACTTTGCCAGAGCACCCTGAAAAGACCTCTGATAATCTTCCTGGATTTGAGCCCCCCTCAATCAAAGAACCTAACATCAGAGGTTGTCTTAAAAATGTAGCCTACAATTTCTGGTTTAAAGTCTATTACAGTCTTTAAACAAACTCTGTTCCTAGAGTTTTAAAAAGAATGTGCATTACATATTCCCAGCAATGTAGATTAGGACTTTGTTCTATTTCTATTTTTTGCAAATCCATAGACAGTGTAAATGCATTTGAAATACAAAATAGAATGTATTATCTAGGCTACCAAAAAATAGTTACATGCTTTTCATACAGCAATACATGATAATCCCACCAAAATATTTCAGAACTAATTACTGCATAGCCTTCTAATCCCTGTTAAAGAAAATAAAATCATATATTTTGAAAGTTCATTGGAAACATCTGTTTGAGATATTGCTAATCCCCCATTCTAAAATCATTGGCCGGATGTTAATGAAACAGTCCTGGTTTTGCAAAATGTGTTAAAACCTAAACCTTGTCTTGGTTAAAGCTGATTACTTTGTACAAAGGAACATAACTTAATTCTCTGTTTTCTAAGGTGGGAGTTCTTTATTGCTACTTTGTTTTGTGCAGATTTCAGCTTCTACTAGAAGATTATGCTCTTTAGTGTCAAATCTCAAGATCTATACCGCATGGGTACTTTTGATCTTACATAAGGGGCTGACCAGATGAAACCATAGCAGCAGAGGAGAACAATTGAGGTTGCTGCATCCTCCTCAATTAGAATATCTAATGAGCTCCTACTTCTCATAAGTTTATAATGCCAAAGTTACTTTTTTCTTAAACCAATGGTCTGAATAGTACACTGCATCAGGGTGGCCTGCCAATGAATTACTATGAAGGATGGAAAGGGGCCACCTTCTTGTATTCTGAACTATTACTTCTTTCCCTTGCTTGCACAACAGCTGCTCCATGCAACCTTCTACTCTCAATCCTTTTCCTGATATAAATCAGAGTAATGCTTAACAATAAACTTCCTGACAAGAGCTGGGAGACAAACTAACACAAAAATCAATGTAAATATAATCATGCTGTTAAAGGTACTGATAGTTACATCACTGCTGGTTAAGGTTGCCTGCCTTTATTCTATTACAAGGTCCTGTTTCAGCTGCTTATAACTTTGGTGACCTTTAACTATTAGGGTTGAACTTTTCATGCTAGGCGTCAGCTTGATGCTATGTTTTTTCCTAGAAAATTTCAGCATAGGTGGTTGAACCATTTCTCAGAATGAAGTGAGGAGAAAACACTTTGTTTTGACCACGTTAAGAGAGTTTGATGGGGCATTCACTGAAACGCTCTTGTTCTTTCTTGCTTGGAGGCAGGGCCTGGAAATGTGGAATGGAGTGGCACCTCGGATGTGTTTCTTGTTATCTCTGTGTATATCAACCTACCAGCAAACTGAAATCTGGTATTTCCTAACATTAAGTACTTCCCTTTGTGACTCTCAATGCCCTTTGCTCTTCAAATATAAGCTATGGGATTTTTTTTCACGTATGTAATTTATAATGACAATAAAAAAAGACCTGAATATAGCTCCTTTAATAGCCAAATAGTTTGCAAGCCATCTAAGTCTCATGACTGCAGAAAGGTGTGAGTTTTGGTCACTGTCCATAGTAAATAAAAGAGGAGTCATACATTTGCCTATAAACAGTAGGAATTTGAGACTGATCTATGTGGTTTTTTATATCTTTACCTCATTAAAGATAGCTGAAAAACTAAGAGAGAGCGTTTGATTTTATATAGTAATAATGGAGTATCCTGTTGCATCACTTTCCAACAAAATGGCTATCTGTTCTTCCAGCCAACAGCCAGTACAGCTATAAAAACTGAGGGCTAGCTCCAATACAGAGGCTGTAGGTACCTACAGGTTGTGGGCTTCAGCATCCAGCTTTTAGGTGTCTGATTGCTTTGAAGAAATTCAGGACCCTGAATTATTTACTTAAGCTCTATATGGAGCACATGGGAAGACTTTGGCAACTTGGACTATGTCTAGACTGTCCTCGGTACTTAAAGCTCTGGTCACAGACAGTGATTGCCAGGACTTGTGGATGTCCAAGCACTTCTGGCAGCTCTACACAGCTCCACTAAACCAGTTGCCTAGAGCTAGCCAAGGTCATGGATGAAATCTTCTTTAACTCTAGAGCCCATGTGCTTCACTCCAAGTTTCAGGGAGGGCCGAAGTACCCCTGGGACCTAAGGCTAAGAGCCCACTCTCAGGGTCGGCACCTACAGTGGTTCTTTCAAAGAATGATTTAGGGCTCATTTTATTATTTAAAATATAGGCAAGAGAGGCAGCACCCATTTGACTTTCTCTTACAGTTCCTTAGTGGTCACGGTTCTGCACAGGAAGCAGGAGACCCTTTTTCTCTCAAGATGGTTTAAACCTACATCTCAGTTCCCAGGACAGTGCCGTAAAAACAGGCTATTCTGGGTGGTAGTGGTAGGAAAGCCTCTTCCCCTTCTTTCTGTTTCATTGCACAGAAAAGAATACTACTTTTACCAGAATAATAGTAGACCCTTGAGGCTGCAACCACGTTGCAGTGGGCTAAGGTACATGCTAAAAATGTAGGTGCTAAATGCAGGCTATCCTGCCAAACATATAGATTTCATCATTTAACTCAAGTTAAAATTAAATAAAATGGAGGCCTCAGGAAACTCTCCAGATTCACAGGTGTTTGTTTTTGGGGGGTTTTTTAAGTGGGGATCATCTTGAGCATCTAATCCGACTATAACAAAACAATTGTGAGAATGCATGTACCTATTTTTGAGAGGTCTCTTGAGAAACATGCCTCTTCTACCTCCTCCCAGTACGTATGTCTCAAACCTGGAAATGAAACAGTGGTGAAGCATCTTGGGGGGGGGGGTCTCCCTTGATTCTGCTTTCAAACTCTCTGTCTTCAGCATGCCTGAGGATGGCGATGGAGGGTATCCTCCATCACTGCCTTATTTCTGGATTCAGCACACCCCAACAGAAGCAAGTGGAGGATATATTTCTCTGCCATGCTCTCAAGAGCATCATCAAAGCAGCATAGACATATCTCTTGTCTCTGTAGGTGCAGGCAGAACATAATATCACACTTCTCACAAGCTGGCTACTTTGATCATGTTTCCAAATAATGGGGATGTCCATAGGGTCTAGTCATAGCTATCCTCTGTGGTTCAGGCTGGTTAAAGAAAATTCAGGAAAGAGGCCAGAAACTGGATAGACATGGAGAGCTGGATAATCTTTCTTCTGCCATGGTGGCTCCTTTAGGTAAGAAATAACAATGGCTGAGGTTTGCAGAGATATATGAGAAGAGGATCATAGGGTAGGGCAGGTCACAGTTGAGCACTGGTGTAGAAGGACTGAAAGGTCTCTGTAGGTCACGACTGTAGGGCACAGGGATGGTAAGGTTCAGGTGTCATTATGATCTGTCCAAGGTGGACTTGCAGCAGTGCCCATAGTTATGACTGCCTCACACTTGTCACGTGATACTACTTTCAGTTGCTCATAACTTTGCCAAGCTGTAACTATATCAAGTGAAATCTTCCATGCTGGGTATATGCCTCAGGCAGATTTTTCTTCATAAAAATGTCTATGAAAATGGTCCAGCTTTTTCAAGGAGTAAGATTGGGAGGAAAAATACGTTTTTTCCCTGTTTAAAAATACAGCAGCCATTTAACCAAGGAACCCTAGAGCTCTAGAGCAGGGCTGTGACATTTATTCCCTGCAGAAGCCGGGGCTTCTCATGGGCCATTAATCCCCTCAGTGGTTTGAGTTGCTGTTTCAGTGCAGCTCAGGAGCACAGAAAGTTAGTGTCACTGCTGCTTGCCCCATTTGTCCCCTGTTGCTCATCTTAGTCACTGTAAGCTGATTGCTCGCTGGGTTTTGCAGATGGGTTTTGCTCCCTGAGGATCTGCTCAGCCAGCCCTTCCAAATAAAGCCCAGTCTTTGAGCAGCAAACCAACTTACAAATAAATGGATAAAACCAAAGTCTTCTGCCCTTTTCCTTTGGCTTTCCCTCAGCATAGCGGTGTGTCCCCTGCATAGCAGCAAGCTTGTTCTGCTCATAGTTGCCTCCTGCTTGAAAATGGTTCCCTCACCATTTCCTTCCTTTCTGCCCTCTCCCTTGGGGTTTTACACTCCCAGTAGGATAGTCCCCCATTATCCAGATGGCCTTGCAACTGGGTTTTCTCAACATGGCTGAATGTTCCCTCTTAAAGGGATAGCCCACCCTGGTAGAGCCACTAAAGCCCCCAATTTCTGTGGCAGGGAAGGGGAACAAGCATTATAAACTCTCTTGGTTCTGGAACTGTGACAAAATAGGAGATGAACACTGCCACAGCTGGAACTCAGGCAACTGTGGCAATGAGTCCAATGGGCCAAATCCATCCCATGCAGATGCATGAGATCCAGCCCCTGAGAAACCCCACAGCCTGAATCACTCACTTTCATGTCCCAGACCCAGTCCACAGGCCATATGTTTGACACCTCTGCTTTAGAGCAAAGGATTTAAAATTTGGCAAAGGCATGTCACGGGGATCAACTTTTTGCTGCCTCCATGATGATTTCCCTAAATTCATCCAAATTACAATTCTAAAAGAACGGGGAAAACACAGTTCACAAAGACATATTAGGCTTCTAATAGTTTTCCTGTTAAATTCTTCTAAGATACTATCTACCCTGAGCATGCTCCACCTCAGAAGTGCAGGACCAGGCCTGGTTTCCCCTGAGTTTTTCCTTTAAGGGACTGACGTAGTAGAAATACTGGGACAGAGAACAGGAGGCTTGCCTTTCCTTTACTTTCAGCGCTCACATTGCCAGCAGCCTGGAGAAGATTTGAAAGAGTCTTCTTGAGTGTAAAAGGGCAAGAAACAGAAGAGGTGAAAGTTTTTGTAGGACTTAGAGGATGGGTTGTAGCAGAGGGGGAAATGAAACCTGGGTAGGCATTCTTCAACTCATGGGTGCTTGACTTTGCCATCTTTGTTTTGCTTTACAGTGATGTCATGGATATACTAAGTGTGGAGGATGCCTTATGGAAAGTACAAATCATTTATCCACATCTTCAAATGTGTCCACTCATGTTTTCAAAACACAGTTCCTGAGGACTAACACAAAACCATTTGGATCTAATTTTCAAAAGGGGTGTGCACCTGCATTTCCTTTAAAGATGAATTCCTTTTAACTTCTATGCTGCTGAAATAAGTCATAGGGGAGGCAAACAATGATGAAGTGGTTAGGCTGCTTCATACAGATCCGCAGATTTTTAAGACAAGAGTTGTTCTGTTCTGACCCACTAGATATAATCATCTGCTGAATTTCACCCCAACTTTCCTGGTGCAAACCCAATAGGGAACATTGTTGCTAATAGCAGGAGAAACATTTTTGAAAAATTTAGAAACTACTGAATTTAGCCTGCATTTAAAGTTTTGCTGATGAGAAGAAAAAAGAAGAATTTTTTTTGCACTTATTTGTTTGATTGAGCACTAGTTCAAAGACCTGAAAACTACAGATACTGAGTGGAGATGAATTCAGTATATGTTTCTGAATTGACTTTTTTAGATATATACAGTTGTCATCAATAAATCCTCTGAGGTGCTTGTATCAGAATAAAAGTCAGCTATGAAAATCATTAGATCTACAGTCAGTAATTGATAACATGCATTTTAAACACAGAAAGAAATTAAATTTTAGGTCTTTTCGGATTTTGAACTGTATCCAATTTCATTAGGCAAGAAATTCAGACAATCAAACAACAGCCTTTTATTGTCCTCTTCTTAAAAAGGAAGAGTTTTTCATCCTTTGACTCCTCTGATGAGATTTTTTTTTTGCATACAAAGTTGAATAAGTCAAACCAACTATTGTTGCCATTTATTATAACACAGTTCTTACACATTCCTGGTCTTTTGTCAGAGTTCAGGTTCTCCATGGCAGAAAATATTCTTTAGTTGCTTTGAGGCCTAAAAAGCCATAGTGCACCAACTCCTTCCCATGTAGGCTTGCTCTGCTGTTGCCACATATTCAAAATGCCCAAGAATTAAAATGATCTTTGTCATTTATAGGGTCAAAACATGAAATCTCAGAAATGTGAACAGAAATCAGGTGCCTAAGTCCAAAAGTGTGATCCAAAAATCCCCTATTCAGCTGGTAGAACAGCCAAACTAGTGCCTCTTGGTTTGACTTAGGCACCTGGGAAAGTTTAAAGTCCAGCTTCTGCACATGAAGAGTCCTGGCATAAGTAGATCACTGGCTAGCTTATGCCTCAGCCTGGCCAGGATCCAGAAACTAGGTGATCTGGATGATGTTCTCAGGGAACAACATGATATACACCAACAGGATCTGACTTTTCACAAAATAGTAACTGCCTTTTAAAATGTGACCAGATGAAAAGGAGCTTGTACCATTTACCTTTCATACAACCTAGAGCACTCACTCAAAAAATGGGAGACCCAGGTTTAATGTCCTCTGTGACAAAGACCATTCAGATCCATCTCCCAGGAGAGTCTCCTGTTGCTATCACTGTTTATGCATTTTACATTAGAGGGTCATAGGATACAAAACAGAAATAGTCGTGAGACCACGGAGTCAAACTCATATTGCCACCAGTCCTGCTGAGTGCCCAAAACACTAGGCTGCAGAGCCAGGTTACTTTTTCCATCTTTTCCTTCAGATCCCAGCACTTTTGCATTCCTTCTTGTGCCTAGCTCTACTAAGAGGGGAGCTACTGTGGCACACCTCTACTAGGAGGAGAGAAGGCTGCTCCACCCAGAGCACTCACCTGGAAATTAGGTGATATGGGTTTGACTCCCCTGAGGCTGAGGAGAGACCCCACTCTCCCATTTCCTGCAGGAGTACCCTACCCTAATTTAGGTTGGAAATGAGAAGGAACTTACTGTCCATGAAGGTGGTCAAGCATTGGAACAGGCTACCTAGAGAAGCTGTGGAATCTCCATCCTTGGAAGTTTTCAAGAGCAGGTTAGACAGAGATGTGTCTGAGATGGTTTAGTCAAGGATAATCCCTGCCAGCCCTACCTTCCTATGATCCTATGAGTAGCCTAATAACAGATGGGTGTACTTTAAGAATAAAATTAGCCACAACCACATTGTCTTGAGAACCAGGTTCTTGTCAGGATGTCTTAGACATATCCAGAAAATGCCAACTGGACTGGATCCCTTAGGGACTTCAGTGGAACAGTGTCCAGTTGTTGTTTCTTGATTGGGTGAAAACAGGAGCTAGAAATGGAGCAGTTCAAAATGAGGTAGCTATGAGCATACACAGAAAGGCTGGTGCTTAAGGAACTTTAAGGAACAGGGCAGCACCCATTCAGTTTCAAGGAGTGGCTGCTGAATTACTATCTTTTAGGGTGCAGAAACACATTAATTAATGCGCATTAAATATAGTACCTCCATTGTGAGGTACTAGAAAAAGAAGCATTAGTCTATTTTAATGTGCATTAGCTAAAAGGCATGCTTTAATGAGCAATAAAACAGGCTACTGCACATTAAAGCGCACATGTAGATGTGCCCTTAGATGGTTGTTTTGGACTCAGGTGCTTAAAGTCCACCAAGTTCTGTTCTTATGGATTTAGTCCTTAGTGTAAGAAAGCATGAAAGTAAAGAAACTAACTGAAATGAAATGAAATTACATAGCCTAATTTTGTCACCTATGCTACAGAATGTAAAAGTCAAACCCGAACCCGAGTAGTGAAAAGCAAACTAGTTCACTGGCATTCTCTAAATTTCAGGAATCCAAGGCTATTATTTGTAGCATAACAAAGCTTTTATTATGTAATATCTTATCCTAACATTGTCCCTTTAAGTGGAGTTAGATTTTTAACATGATTAGATATTAACATAAGTGCTCCACTTGTCTCTCTAACATAACAATAATGTTGTTAAATCATAAAGTTGCCTTTAAAGAGATATTAATCCTCAGTAATAAATATTGATTAATACATTTCGCTGCACAAATGAACTGTCTTCAGCTGAGCTAAGCTGCTGCTGCTAAGATTCTACAGCAACATAAATCATATGCTTATATATTTCCAGTTGAAGCTTACTGTATACCAGTTAGCTTTAAGGTCTAAAACCTTTCGACCTACAGAGTATGCCAAGATCTTCACAGTTGTCTTTTCTACTTGCCTTCCCCCTCCTTCCAACTCTGAAATCAGTCCCTTATTCCCTGACTTGAGATGAATTAATCTAATGTCAGCACCTTGTCTCCCCAGTGTTAAAATGTGCCATTGTGGAGAAATGTTGTTTCAGCTCTTTAGCACTTTCATACTGGAAACCTCTCACCTAGAGAGAGATAGACAAGACTGTGTTTCAATCACCTTCTTATCAAACCTTGGTGTCCTTTGTTTTCCTTTTTACTTTCAACGCTCTGGACTGCACTGCTAAACAATTGTGTGTCTTCTCCAGTGTGACTGGAGATGGTTTGGAATGGGAGAGCAGTACAGCACAAAGAACGATGCACCTCTTGAACCTCTACAAACATGGCACCTGTACAAATGAGATCTTGTGTATACATGCACTGATGTGCATTCATGTGTTGTTACCTATATTGGATGTAGCTCTTTCTGGACCTTATGGAATAGGCACTAATGTTGCAGAAGCCATAACAGGTATATTGCTTTACTCTGTTTGGAGTAAGAAAATAGTAGCCTGACTAGGGATGGGTGAGTGGGACTCCAGTGCTGGGTGCTATCTTAAAGAAAGCAGACACACCTGCCCTGGCCACCTTCCACCACCCACGATGAAAAACTTCTCAGTGATGTTTCTGCAACGAACCAGGAGCTGCAGGTCTCGCAGCAGTAACTCATGGAAGACTGTGCAGATGCGAGAGCTATTATAAGTTCACAGAACACAGGGGGCCTCAGTTCCTAAAATACAGAACAGTTTTCTTTTCTTTCATTGGGAATTCTGCTTAAGAAAAAACTATATTAGCCTGGAGATAGCGGTTATGGAAAGCCTAAATGAATTGGAGGTCTGAGTAGAAGCCTTTAAAATCAATTTGCAGTTGCAAATCAAGGCCAATGATGATATCAACAGCTCTACATCAGGTTTTGCACAAGCTGAGATTTAGGCAGCAGAAGTTGAGCTGTGGCACTATTGAAGCAGCAGTGACTGGAGACTCCCTGACTTCGTGAGGCATAGTGGCTGGGGAGCCTGTTCCCAAAAGGACTTGCTACAGCTCTTCAAGCTGTGGAGACAACACTTCCCCAACGTAGGTTTGCTCCATTGTACCAGTCTCATCCTAACAAGTATGACCTCCTGTAGGGGACCAGCACCCTCCTCAGTACTTACAGCCTCCTCCTGGACTGGGAAAAGGAAAAAGAAGAGAGATTTAATGGCAAAAATCCCTGTGCCTGCATTGCTGCAGGATTAGACCCTTGACTGGGAAGGGCATACAGTTAAGTGCGTAGAAAACTAGACAACAAGAAAACCACTTAAAAATCATATTGAAGAGATGCAGTGGTCAGCTTTGTCACATTCCTCCCCACCCCCCAACTCTATTTATTTGTACACATTTTTTTCCTATTTTAATATGGATTTTCTATGTGTGGAATGTGATCAGTAAGGTGTATAATGGGACCCAACTGTGCAGAAATGTCATGCATGCAAAATCTATGCAAAGCCCTGCTATGCTTTTGCCTGAATCAATTTAAAGAAGATGCTCCATAAAACAGGATAAAGCCAGATTAAGTGCATACAAATGAAGCATCCCAAGCAAGGTTTTCAGAATTTGTTGCAGGCAGATGGAATACAAATAGAGAAATAGATTGTACTGGCTCTTGTGTGAAACAAATACATCCCGAGAGGTCGGGGGTGACCATATAGAACTAGCCTAAGGAGATCTCCCCATTGCAAAGGTCACAAGCAGAAAGACAGAACGATATGTCAAAGACAAAGCTTTGCAGCAAGCTGGATTTCAACTATGTGATAAAGTCCCTATATGCTATAGCAGTCTGGTGTGACAATTTGTGGCAGTTTCATTTCCATTAAAAACAGAGGCATTAAATGAATAGCCCTGTCCATACGGTTGTCCTTGTCTTACTTGCTTTGCCTTTACATTATACCATCCTATCGTTTTAATTTTTTAAGCGAAATTTTGTAGTGACATTGTGTAACAGCACCCATGGTTGTGTAATTCCATATGCAGTGAAGACAATATGCAAAACAGTGTATAAATAAAGTCAGTAGCTTGGGAACTTTTATTCTCAGAGCCTGAGAACTCTGGACACAAATTTCAAAGTAATGAAAGTGAATACTTTCTCGTACTATTGGCCAGTGGAACTCATTGATAAAAGGTATCATTGAAGCTGAAAACTTGGCAGGCTTGAAAAAAAGAACTGGCCGTTTACATGAATAACAAGACTATCTATGGGGAGATCCTTATCTGGCCTTACTGTGTCAGAGAGACCCACTGAACTCATTGGATCTCTGCTGGTTGCCTCCACCCCCACCCCACCCCTCTGCTATTGTAATTGTAAGGATTACTTTTTTGTTAAAGGTTCTTGTTGGTTGAAAGCTATAAGCCTTCATGCTTCTGGACATAAAACAACCTACAACTAATGGTGCTAGAAAATAATACCCCTGCGGGCAGGTTATACCATCTCTGTCTAGTGCAGGGACTTCTCTGTTTTCTTAGAGGCACATGGTCCTGGAGACAAGCTACTGGACTACACTGACCATTCACTGATCCATTATGTCAGTTCCTGATGCACAACACATCCCACCCAACACCTTCTGCTATTTTGTTTATGCCACATCCCTTGCAGAGAATCTCATTTAGAAATGTTTTAGACGGTCTTAAATATTTTATTGGTACTATACTTAATATCCTTCTGTCTGTAAAATCCAGCATGATTTTTACTCTACAAGCCTTCGGGGGAAAAATAAAACTAATAAATATTAAAACCCTCTAAAAATGATGTAAAATGCTGTTTCTACAAATCAGAACATTGTGATTTTAAAACCTGATATTTCACAAGTCCTGATTGAACATTGCAACCAATTTATTTGCACATCTGGGCCTTTTTTCTGGTGGCAAATTGTTTGGAATTGGTTTCAATTTTGTGAAACTATTTGTTATTCATAATTGTTCAATGGATACTTTATGAAGCTAACAGGCACCCATGAATTGTGTTCAACATGTATATTTGTTGTTTGCTTATGGTTTGCCACCTTAGTCACATACACTTGCATTTGATGAAAAACTGGAACCTTTCCAAAGATAAAAAGAAAGAAAAACTTTTAGTGACACAATGTTCATTATTGAAAAAGCCATTTCTCATAGAGAAAACTTCTAGATGAAAGATTGTGACTGGCTCTGTATCTTATGTCACTCTATATTTTCCCTTTTCTATCACACTTTATTTCTTGAAATTGCAGTAAGCATGATATGCACAGAGAAAACCTCTGCATGGATACTTGAAAAACTGCATATTGCCCTGGCTACATTTGATAAGTAAAGCTAGCTCAATTAGCAACAGGGGGCTGTGACACTCTGAATATTAAATTAGGAGGGCAAAGCTACTGCCACCTCTGATGTTGCTCTTGCTGTTATATTTAATTTATGGAACCAAGTCTAAGCGTCTCTTATTCTGTCATTTTCCCTTCCCTCTGAAACAAACTTCCTTTAATCACCAAATTAATTATGGGTATAGGCTGGATTTTTGTTGTTGTTGTTGGGGTTTTGATGAACATTCACACAAACTAAATTTCACTTGCATGGAAAATCCCACAGTAAAATGGCACACAGAAATTCAATGGCTAAATCAGGGAAGTATGCACAGATGATCTCTGTTATTTGCCTGTTTGCATTCAAGACTTTCAGGTGTTAGGTACAGTCCTGTGCCCACTGGAGTGGTAAAATGAATCCCTGAGTATCTGAGCCAGGTTATATCCATGGGCCCTGAGCCAATTGGTGCAGAACTGAATTTTGCCTCCTTATAAAAGCCACAACTCACCCAATGTGCTGTAACTAGCTCAGAGGAATAGTTAGTAACAGAGCCAAGAGAAGAGCCCACAGGATTTCCAGCCCTGTGCTTGAGGAAGGTCTGGGATGTGGTAGTATAGTAATTCTGTTGACTTGCTACAGCTCCGGAGGCTTGAACGCAAGCCTTGACTCAGATGTCGAAGGCATTAATCAGTAGTAGATATAGCTACATTGTGCCTTTGCATGCTACAGGCTAGAGAAGTTGGCCTGCCTTCACTGCGCTAGCCCTAACTGCTAGGGCTGACAAAAGAGGCCACACCTCCTCTCAGGGACAGGTCAAATCAAACCCTACTATTAAACAGCTACATAACACTATGAAGTCACATAATAGGAAAAGCAACACTGAAATGATGCATTAACACATTTTATAGCATTTTATAGCACAAGGGCATAACCTTGAAGGGACAAAAAATAACGGATGGCAAATAAGAAAGCAAGTAAGACATTTTCTTACCTCATTAGAAGTCACACAATCTCTCTCTTTCATGGCTGAACTGTCTGTCTCTCATAACCAGCCTGTTACAAGCCTGCAGACACCTTCCTTCTTCAAACAGTGCCTGATGCTCAGTATTCCTTCTCATGTAGAGCTTAAACCATTCTTTGAACTTAGGATGTGCTTATGAGACAATTAATCCTCTGACTAATGCATATATCTCTTCAATACCTTTCCAGGGAGCCAGTAGCTCCTTCATTCCTGGACCTGGAGAAACGAGACAGTGAGTCATTTGATCACAGGGGCTTCTGCACTGTAACGAATATACACAGTGGTAGTAGACTCATGGTGGCATATGAGCATGGATTAGTTCACTTCACAATAACAGCTTAAGAAGATAAACTGTGTAGCACTATTCCTGAAATGAAGAGGCGAAGTGTTCCAGACAGAGGTGAGTTCCTCTGGGGGCCTTTTTTTAACTTCTATCTATTAGGACCTTCTCTTCCTTCTTCTTCCCACCATGACTCTTGCAGTTCAACATTCATTATGTTTGACAGAGTGTGTCTACATGTGTAGCTCCATGCACCTAAACTTAATGTGCCTTTGTTTAAGGCACATTAAGGTGATTTAGGCATGCACCTACATGTAGATGCACTAATGCGCATTAAGGTACATTAAATTTAGGCTGGCGTAGATAAGTCGCATTAGCCCACATGTAGCTGTGTTAATGCGCATTAAGCATCTACGTGTGGGCTAATGTGATTTAGCTATGCTAGCTTAAATTTGGTACTTGCTTTAAGCAGGTATCAAATTTAGGCAGGATTAGCCTAAACATCACCATTTTAAAGGCATGTTAAGGGCACACACATGTGGACACATGCTCTTAATGTGCCTTAAAAATGGCAATTTTAGGCTAATCCCAGTTAAAAGGGCCATGTGTAGACAAGCCCGTAATAAGGCATTCTTCTTCATCCTCATCAGTGTATGGAGGGTAATTTGTGCCCTGGGACTCAGCCTCACAGAAGAGACTCAGATGAGCGGTGAGTGAAATTATTTTTAACCAGGGGTAAATTTACCAAAAGAGATTTTCAAAGGGCCCCAAACTATTAGCAAATTCAAGTCAAATTCAGTGAGTAGCTTTTATACTATACTATGCAAACAAAATAGGGAATGTGGGAATGTCAAAAAAAAAAACAGGAAAGCATTTCATATAAATGGCTTTGAAATGTATCATTCTGCAAGTGCCTCAGTGTTTCATTTCAACATTTTCAGAATGCAACTTTTTTGCCTTTTCATTAGAAGAGTTATTTTTCATCATAAAAGAGACCTGAATAAAAAAGAGAGGAGAAAAAAAGAGGGTTGTAAAAAAGGATAAAATATTCCCAAAGAAGAAGGAAAAAGAAAGGAAACGAAAGAGAAAAGAAAACTTTTCACTTTGTTTAGGCCAATGCAAAACATTTTTTCTTGTACTTTCTATGTTGCCATAAAAAATCTCTTTTATTTCACCCTGAACTGGCTGGATTGTTTTGACTGAATTAAAATAATTTTAAAAAGCAACAGCATTATTATTTTATCAGATATAACAGAAAAGTCCTTCCCACTCTCCTTCATTCTGCTTGCTCACATGCAAGATAGCACAGGCCAGCCTAGGGGAGTTAGCCACCTACTCCTAGAACAATGTAAATGTCCTAAGAGTTTGATTCCAAGTCCACTGAAGTCAATGGGAACTTTAATATTGATTCCAGTGGGGTTTGGGTCAGGCCCTAAATTATTTAGTGAGACTCTAACTTGTTGTCTGTGAGGAGATATATGGCACTGTCTGGCTATCCATACCTTAGGCATGGTGAGGGGGTGGGGGCAGGAAGACCAAGTGGGTAGGGAGTGGACAAACAGCAATGGGTAGTGGTTTCTCATATCAAATATGCCAGCCAGTGCAGATGAGCCAGCTTGTACATGGAAGCTATCAACACCAGGTCGGAGAATGGGCACAGACCAGGGATCTGCCTCTCAAAGTCTGGTTCCCGAATTACCACTGAGGCTGCCACTACCCTATAGTCAGGGCTTGCACCACAGTCACAGCTGTGACCCCTAAGTCCAGGCTTATACTGGAAGAAGTGGGAGGACACTGCCATGAAACCAAACACAACATGTGTTGCTACTAAGGGCAGATTTGGGATTTCCTAAAGAGTGATGCAGCATACTGCCCCTCAGATCATGCAGTACAGGGTTAGAATGGGTCAGAAGTGGCCCTGGGGCTCCCCTTGTATTTGCATCAGCCAGGGACAGCAGCAGGGGATAGGTTCTTCCTTCCAGCACCTGTTCCTGGCAAGGTGGGGAGGGTGAGGAGCAGGCCCTGGGATCTGCGTGCTGCTGACGCTGTCCCTAATAGAGCCTTGTACCCCACAAAGCTGCATCTTACATCTGAAGTGGGGCAGGGGCATCTCTGTGGACTCCCCCTGTGCCCAGGTCAGTGAGGGACAGCAGCAGCATTAGCTGAGAAGGCGGATGCATCCACACTACTGCACCTCCTGGATCTGCCTCTGTAAGAACAGCTAATGAATGAAGTCCATTCCCGGTGTTGGCTCTACAGGTGCTGCGTATGTATCAGAGGGAGAAATGCCGAACAGATGCTTGTTTAAGTCACCAGCAGAAATGTAGCTTATACAAAATGGACAAACTGAAAACTGGGTAGGAAAAAAATGGTCTTCCCCAGCTCCTGAGCAAGCACTACAAGGATAGTAAGTTAGAGTACATATTATGCTAAATGTCCCCATGGAATTGGAATTCAAGCGGCACAACAAGTCTATTCAGCTTTGCCTCATCATCCCTAGGGTGAAGTCTCCAGTGAGACATCAAGCATGAAGGAAAGTAGCAGGCATCACATGCAAGGCATTCTACGAGGCATTCCATTAATCTCAATGGAGATATTGTTAAAGTCACCACAACCTTAAAGCAGTGCAATACCTGATGCCAGGCGCCCTTATCCAATCTAGGCAACACAGCTTCCATTGCATATCCCATATGCCTTTCTTGATTGCAGTCTCATTGGCCTACTTCTAGAATAGTTACACTTAAGAGGATGCATTCAATTCAACACCTAAAAGGTCAGTATTTTCTTCAAAGTTTTACGCTGTAAGGTTGTTCGAGTTATCTGTGAGTGGCAGGATCCTGGCTTTAATGTATTTCTGCTACTACCTACCTCACTTTCACTGAGGCATAGGGGGGATTTATACACATACCTTTTTTCCCCGCAATGCACTAGAGATACAACAGGTTGGAATACGCTCGATTAATTGATTAATCAAGTCTGCTCCGCATGTGAGCTGATGCACGCTGTGTTGTGCCGCATGCATTTCTATAAACGGCAAAATGCACATCAGTGTACAGCAAATGACAGTGGTGCACTTTTGAGCTTAAACACCTCTAATGTGTTTTAGTTCAAAAAGCGTGCCTCTGCCATTTTCTCAGTGCTGACATGTATTTCGCTGCTTATGCAGCTGCATGTACCACAGCACTGGGCACTTTTAAAAGCACTTGATGCTGCAGCGTAGGCATGTATACAAATGCCCAGAAAGACTAAGTGACGTGAGAAAGGTTAACAAA
Source organism: Gavialis gangeticus (assembly GCF_001723915.1). Taxonomy (NCBI): domain Eukaryota; kingdom Metazoa; phylum Chordata; order Crocodylia; family Gavialidae; genus Gavialis; species Gavialis gangeticus. The sequence goes on from NW_017728983.1 coordinate 2,128,751, forward strand.
TAGACATCCCCTTTGGTTTCCTAATTGTATTACCAAAGCACTTACAGGCCCTGTAGTGGTACACACTCTATGAGAGCACAGAAACAGGTACTTTCCTGCCTCCAGAAGCATATAAGATAAATGAACAAAACATTGTTGTGACCTGACCAGACTGTATAGTGGGAGGGTTTGAGTATCACAGAAAAAGCATAAGTAGCAGATCCCAGGTTTGAGTCCCAGATTTCCTGAGGACAGATATGGTGTTCTTATCACAAGCTTTTTCTCCAAACTGTGACTATCATTGGCCTTGGCAGACACTACACTTAAGACACGATTAGTCTGTTAATCACATCTTAAATAGTAACCTGGCCACATGTTCAGGGAATTAATGGCACCCATAAAGAGAAACCAGTCACAAAAATGTGTAATATTGAATGTTTGGCAGGGTTAGGATTATGCCAGGGCCTCCATTGTGCCCCATTGTGGTCTCCACCAGCCAACAATCAGCTGATTATTGGCTGGGTCCAGGACCATACTGGGGTTGGTTCAAGTATCAGTATGGTCCTGATCAAGCTGAGGATCAATTGATTGTCAGGCATCAACCTTTCAACTTGCTAGTGCAGGGGATCGTGACTGTGGGCTCTGCCTGCACTAGCATGTAGGGCACAATTGGGATCTGATCTTTGATCCCAAAATTGCACATCCTGCCATGCATGTGCCTCATGGCAAGAAGCATTATTGTTAGGATTGGGGATCAGATCCCATTGGACCTTTAAATGAATGCCTGTCAATGGCCTTTTTGTCTCCTGTTCAGGAACTAGGATGATATTGATTTTTCACTTGACTTAACATAAACTGTTCTAATGAGGAGGGGCTGTCTGTCAAGAAGAAGTGCTCTACAGGTGAGAATCTGCCTTTCTCTCCTCTCTCTGATGCTTCATTTTTTTAACAATTGAAATTAATCTTTAAAAATGAGAGTCTCAATGCAGACACTCACTTTGGATCAACATCTTTAAGGTGACTGAAACCTTTACCTTGATGTTTCTTTACTTCTATGGAAGCTTAAGGCAGCCATTCTGGCTTAGCCAAGAGAAGCCCATTGCTTGTAATGACTTGTTTGACCTTTGGAGAAGGAGAGTGACAGTAAGACCATAAACAGTTTTAGGAAGATAAGGGAAAAAAGTCATCTTCTACTAGTGGAGAAGAATGGAACAACAATGCCCTTGTGCTCCTAATGCTATTCACCTGCCATACTATCCCAGACATTTATTTTGGATGCTCTCCAGGAGCAGATTATGTGGGAGTTAAACACTATAATAAGAAAAGTACTGATCTTCTTACAAGTCAATCAGCAATATGTAGCTTGCTTTTCTTATTCAGTAAGCCTGAAAGAGATCTAGCTTAAAACAGAAGAAAGGATGAAAATGAGAGAAGCCATGAGGGAGCCAAAAGTCCTGGAACAGAGGAAGACAGACCGACAGGAGTGGTTCCATGATGTAGATGGCTGTTGCTATTCCTGAAAGTCTAGCTTTGCAGGCAACACATCAGAGGATATGGCTGGGCCTCAGGTTCCCATAGTGTAGTTCTTCAACCTCCAGTGGCAAGATCATCGAATCATAGAAAATTAGGGTTGGAAGGCACCTCAGGAGGTCATCTAGACCATATGTAGAGTTTTCTACAGTCTTTAGGGGAATGGGTTTTGCCCATTAGTGAAGCAGTAGAACCTGTGTTATATCCAGAGATGCTGCATTCAATTCTTTCCAAATAACCTGTCCATGGGCTCTGTTGTATATGGAATTACAGTGTTGTACAGGCAGGCTGAGAAGGCAGCATGAGGGGGGAAAGGTAAGGGCTCTTTGAGAACACATATGATGGCAAGAGAGAAAAGAGAGGCAGAAGAAGTCCCGAAGGAGGGCATTACCCTAAAGAGCAGGGTATGCCTCCACGGGTGCATCACCAGTGAGGAGAGAAGCCAGCAAGAACAATAAAGAAAAGAGCAAGTGATTCTATAAGTAACATTTGGGCCAGAATGAGGTATTACAATTATGTAGTCTGATTTTGTGTGTGGCACAAGCCAAAGACCTTTGCCTAGCTTAAGTCTGTAGTCCACTTGTACATGGACACATCAGTCACGTAGACTTCAGCAGGCTGTGGTATCTCACATGTTCAGAGTTTCACAGGTGTATAAGCATTTACCAGACCATGGTCTAAATGCCAAGAAGGTTAGGCTGGGGTGGGCTTGGCAATAGTGGGGAACGTTTTCATCGACAATGGTCACTAGCTACAGCTCTGAACTCCACAGGAGCGGATTACTAGAGGTACTCAAGATAAAGATCAAGGAGGAGATTTTCAAAACAATCTAAAGGGTCTTAGGGTTGCTGGTCGTAGCCATGTTGGTCTAAGGATATAGATAGATGCAGTTCTTTGGGTAAATGTGATGTCTTTTATTAGACCAACTAAATATTTAGAAAAACATGTTCTTTGCAAGCTTTTGGGCACAAACACCCTTCTTCCGTTCTAAAGGTGTTGGGTGGCCCATCATTTTTTATGTGAAACATTGTCACAAGGAGGGGAAGGGCAATGCACATAAAGATTTGAGGCAACAAAGGAGTTATTTTTCTCTTCTGATTTTTTGTTCCAAAAACAAAGGAGAGACTGAAGAAAGCCTGTTTAATTTGTGAATTTCACAGATTCAGCTCCCACAAGAGAGGAAAAAAATCAACAAAAAACCCAACAACAGGCATGGAAAGAGCCTCGAGTATTAATGGCAACTGATCAATAACTAATCCGCAGCGTTCCAGTTACCAACTTGATGGAGAAAATTCACGGTGCTTAAGTAATTCTAACTAATCTTAATGAATACCGCCATGCCTACATGCCTGCAGAGATGTGTGAAATTTATAGAAAAATGTCATTTCGGCTCTCCGTATTTTTTTTTCTCCCAGTCATCAAAGGAGCATAAAAAATGCTCTTAGAAATCTGCTATCTCTCTTTGCCAGATGAGGGCTTCAAAAGGCGAGCACTCATTTTTTGTCATAAGCAGAGAAGATTATGAATACATTATCTAGTTAACATTAAAAAAAAATCAAAACACCCAATTTTACATTCTTACTTATTCAACCCCTTTCCTTGTCCCCCTTTCCATTCCTCTTCCTCCTCCCTGCTGGAGAAGGAATATAATGGCATCTAGAAAAATCAGCTACAAGTAGAAAATGTTGATATGTATTTTGAGTGTATTTTTATTTGGTGCTGCTTAAAATATTTGAAAGGAAAGATCAATAAGGTGCTTTCAAGTCTTCTCTGTCTTTTGCTGGTAAAAGCTGATCAGCACCTCTTAAGTTTCTTAGCTGCTTGCAGGACAGCAGTACTGGCAAACTTTGTCACTGAGCTTGCAAGAAAGGAGGGGAAAGGTCAGAGGAAGTGCTGACAATGAGAAGAATGGCCTGCTTTACAGAGAGAAGGATGATAATGTTTATACAGATGATACTAGGAAATAGGGAGGTGCTACCAGCTTGGGTTTTTTGGTCATGCTGGTATGTGGTCATAGTATTAACCCAGAATATGGCCTCAGGGCAGGGCCATCCAGTGCTGAATGATAATCATTCTGTGCTTTGACTGGGATAAATGCACCTATAAATTACTGGGTTGTTGTGCATGGCTGATGGGTTTGGACTGGGATATCAAGACCTGGGAGGGGTTGCTTTTATTTAAACCGATGCCACTGGAGAGAGCTATCACTATGTAAATCAAAGACGTGACCTATGTGGTCCTTCACTACGAGAGACTTGTACGTGTTTTTTAAGGACAGCACAGAACAGTATATTATAACTGTTTGCTAAGCCATTTTTTACCCTTCATGGGTTAAATTTAGGTTTGCTGATTGGGCTTGCTGGAAAACAGAGGTAGACATGGTTTGGATTTTTCCAGGACAACATTTCTTTCATTAGAAAATGTGGGTTATTTGAAGCTAAAGCATTTTGTGGGGATTTACCAAATTTTTCAATGAGAATGGAATAAGAGCAGCTAACACACCACAATAGTTGATTCCTCAATATTTATGGTGCTCACTTATGATATGCAAGTCTGGGATTCAAGTCCCTGTTCTATTTAACTCATCCCATGGCTTAGTGTCAGGGCATCTATACATGTGCACCGGGAGTGGGGAGGGGGCACTTTAATTAGAGCAGCTCTGAGAGCCGCTCTAATTAAAGTGCCTGCAGCATCTGGTGTATTCAGCATCTGGTGCTTCAAAATGGTGACGAGAGTGCTTTAAGTAATGCTTGTTCAATGAGCTTTAGTTAAAGCACCCCACTGCCATTTTGATGTGTGGGGACACTGTATTCATGTGATGCACAGCCTGCTGAAGCACACTAATTAGCAGACTCTCAGCAGACTTGATTAACTGAAGCAGAGCTCCATCACATGTATAGGGCCCTGAGTCTCTCGTGTTTAGCTGATATAATCATAGAATTATAGAATAATAGAAAATGAGGGTTGGAAAAGACTTCAGGAGGTCAATGAGGGACTCACCTGACTGCAAAAGGGCTCAGGATGGAGTTATATAAGCCCAGAGCCTGCACCGGTTAGGTAGTCTCTCTCCAGTAACCATGAAGTGAGGCACTTCTGGCTGCAGGGCTCCTAAAGGAACCTGGATCTTGCTGGACAACTCTGCAGGCCAGGAACAGAGGCAAGTCCCCTGGGCTGTCTGCAGTGGGGAGCAGCGGGGAGGGTGGTGAGTGCCAACCAAGGGTCAGCAACCACCTGCAGCCGCCACTGGGGGGCCACTGCGATGCTTAGGGGGTGCACGTACACCTGCATGCACCCCCTATGTGTCACCCCTCCCCTTAAGGCTACAGGTGGCCTATAGGAGCCTAGTAAGGCCGAGACACACCTATCAGGTCTGAGGGCTGCATCGAGGTTAGTGGGGCCTCAGGAATGACCCAGTGGGAACTTACTGGGATTGGGCTCACTCTAAGGCCAGTTGGCAACCTCCCTCAATTGACTTCAATATTACGAACAAGGCACAGTGAGCATGAAATGTAGGGAGAGCAACATCAGAGTCCGAGATGGGCAGGAGCTGCAAGGCCCCCACAAGACGTCGTGGCCGCCCCTGTGGCAAAAAGCCTGTCACGCTCCTCTTGCTGTGCCTTGAGACTCAAATTACTAAGCACTAAGTTTTAAGGTATTCTGGGGTAGGGCTTTTTCAGTTCCTTTTGTTGGCGTTGTGCCTACTCAGTGTGAGAGACCTGGAAGGGAAAGAGTAGATAGTCCTTCTTGCTGCCCTGGTATAAACTGCGCAAAGTCTTCAGTGAAGACTGTGCAGTCACCAAGGCTTCTACACTGGGATCTTCCAAGGAGGCAAAGGGCCTCCAAACTTACCAAAAATTATTGAGAGGTAGGTACATAGTACCCATAAAGTTATCTGGGAATTTCAGCCCTACTGCTCAAGGATTTAAACACCATTGTAGGTGGCCACTCAGGAAGAGCTCATGATTTCCTGGCCTCCATCGGTTTGTTCTAGGCAGCAAAGTCCCAATTAATACTGCTAGGCATACTCCAGTTTTGATGCGAGGGATAAAATTGAAGTTTCAGAGGAAGGGTGTTGTATTAGTGGTCGTGCTTCTGATCATCTGAGGCTGGGGTCCAGCTTGCCTCTCAGACAGGATTTGTTTTGATGATTTACCCTCAGAAGCTAATGAAAGCTGATGATTTGAAGAAGGCTCTGAGGGTGACCACAACACCACTGACTTGGGCGTGTCTACATGAAACTCTTGGTGCATGTTAGCCTAATAACCCTGCACAGTAGCATAGCAGTTAAAAACTGTGCTAATAGCTTACTACACAGTTATTAAGCTAATGCACAGTAAGCATCACAACATAACCAAACTACTGTGCAGTAATTCTAGTTAGTACTTCATTAAACAAGTACCAAACTAGATGTCTGGTAATTAAGGCACATTGTTGTTTGTGGGCACGTCTACACATGCATTGCTCTCCATGGTTTATCAGAGTTGGTCCTAAATACTATTTCTTACAACTCCATTATCTGTGGTTACCATGGCTTTCCAACAACCTGAGACAGATGGAACGAAGTGCTCAGCATAATTAACTTTTTCTCTTGGATGGGGATGAAGAAAAGGCTGATTTCAGCCTCCCAGTACTGCTGCCTCTTTTAAGTGGACAATTGTGTCCATGAAACTCTTATTACCCTGAGAATGCCTGACTTCAAAAGGCTTCCTTTTTTTCCTCAGTTGCCCACAGGGTCCAGCTACGGCTCTGTCATAAATTGATGCACAAAATATGAACAGAATGATTTTTTTTAACAACTTCAGCAATCATTGTAGTTCATAACTAGGCATGCAGGGTCTTTATTAATTTAGCAGTGTTATTCCCCTTATGAAATATTCATCCCACAGGATTTCTGTGCACATGAAGCTTTTGAAGAAATTGATCTGCAATGCAGTTACTCTCCTAAAAGAATGATTTCTTTATTGTCCCGCCATTTTGGTGTTACTGTATGTACAAATGGGGCCTGAATAAATGTGCAGTCAATCCTACTAAACCAAACAGATATGTTTTTAATTGTGACGGAATTTACTGTTTAGAAGAGCAAATCCAGAGCCAAGCATAGCGTATGAAAATGCTTTGCAAGCTTCCCACACAAAGCTCTGTCAGCTTATCCTTCACCTCTGACATACTTTGCTAATTCACCCTTGGAACCTCTCTCAGTTTTGGTCATTCTTCTGAATCCTGACCTTTAACCCTCTTGGGTTATCCTAGCCCATCCCACAGCTCTGCCAATGGCTTTTAATCCTGTTAGATGACACCGTCTCCTTCCAATTGCGGTTTTGGAGGATTCTCAATTGTGCTGGACTATGCAGTGATTTTGTGGTGTGGAGAGATAACCACTCTAAGAACTGCACTCAGATGCATGTACAAATTCACAGAACACCCTCACCCAGTAAAGCAATTAAACACATGCTTAACTTTAAGCTGGCACCTCTTCCCACTGACATCAATTTCATTGTTGTCTTCAGCAATCCAGGGGCGCTTTACAAATAGGCACGTAATCCACCGACAAACTACATCATGTTGTTCTTGGGCCGGCACATGCAGGAGACAATGGTCCACTTTATCTTCATCTAGCTGCAGCTGCAGCGTTCGCTATAGATTTGAACACTATGGGTTTAAAAAATGTTCCTGAGCCACATCAGGAAATCATAGTATAGTATTATGTAATTAAAGACTGTAGGTTAATGTACATGCAGAGTGGGTAAATTGAAGCAATGCTGATATCATTAATCCAAGCAGCTGTCAGAGCTGCTGAGTGATTAAGACATTAAACAGCTAAGGGATATCTAGGGTATGCCTGTATGCTACTTAGACTTGCTCCCAGGCCCATACTCACTGATCACCCATATAACAAAACCCTTTACCCAACCGGGAAACTCTCCTATGTGTCAGAGCCAAAGGTCAAGTTTTCAACTAGCCCCATGCACTTCCCATTGCCCTTGACCCTACAGTGTGTCCACAACTCACATAGTCTCTTACAGCATAATACTGGATGCTTGCTACCAACCCGTCTGTACATCACTTCCTGTTTCTACATTCCATAATTAGAGACAAGAGCAGGAGCCAATTTTAGGGGGGCACAAGTGCTCTCCATGCCCCCCTACCAGCCGAAGCACTCACTGTCGGGGTGGGGGAACACCAGTGTTCTCAGGGTGGGGGGGCATGTGTGCCTATGATTAACCATTAACACCATTAACATTATGGTCTCCTATTATTGCTCACAGAGGCTAGGGACATATATTACACATAAACCAGTTTAAGTGATCAGAAACTGGTCTAAACCTGTAACAGAACAGAAGTTCAGTGCACATAAACCAGTTTGAAAATGGCTGAAACCAGCTTAAGATAAACCTGGTTGAATGTAGTATTAGACGTAACCGATTTGGGTCAAACTGGTTTATGCAACTCCTGTCGCAGACCCCTTCCTGGTTTAAGTTAAATCAGAATCTTCCAGCATCTCGGATGCTTTGCAACTCTGGGTGGGGCTCTGCTCTGTGCTCCAGCCCAGGAAGGCTGGCTCTGCCCCTCTGCTCCCTGGCTGCAGCTCTGGCAGAGATGGCAGATACAGCAGGGTTGCTTGGGTTCCTCCTGCCCTCCCACCCCACTCCCTGCTCAAGCAGGGTTTTCCCCCTCCCTTTTGCATTGCATTTTTCCCTTATGCAGCATTAGCTGGCATAACACATGCTGGCTACAGTCCATGCTGTGGGAGATGGGGTGGGAGACGGGACAAAGGCAGACAGGCAAGTGGTGGCTTAGGGCTTTTTGGAGTTAATCAACAGGTAGCTGGTAATGTCCCTCTGTTCTTTCCTTGGAAAAAGCTGTTCAATAAGAGCTTGAACTAATGAGAGAGGCTTTTGTTTTCTTGATGGGATGATAAACACTGAGTTAGGGATGATAAACACTGTGTTATTGACTCCCTGATAGGCTTGTCAGGAGCAGGAAGGAGGGGAGAACCCCTCTCTAATCAGAGAGTCCTGATGGAGCCTGGCCACACTCCCTTTCCCCCCCACCCCTCAGTTCAGCACTAGACAAGGGAAGGGAGGGCAGCTCTAGCATTTCCACCCCCCACCCCCCGGCTTCTAGCCTGAGCCACTGCAGGCATGCGCTGACATTACTTCAGTCCAGAGGGGATATCTGTTCGGTTACAAACCAGTTTAGCCTAGCCATGTCAGACTAACCAACAAAAATTGAATCAATTTAGGCTCAGGCTTTTTGAATGTCTGTCCCTGGCCAAAAGGCTAAATAGCCTGGTGCCTCTCACCTTCACTTGCACCTAACAAATTGTTTAAGTTAAATTGTACCTCCCTCTGAAATCACAGTCCCCTTTGCTATTTTGATTATGGTCTGCCTTCAAAAATATACAACTGATGGTCTTGAGCCATGGTGGCTGGTATAAGCTGTCCCTTTTCAGACAGAAAACTTGTTCAGCCAACAATCCAAAAAAACAAAGCATGGCACCATAGGCTTTTCTTTATTTCAGGCACACTAAATCCAGATTCTTAAGTAAGCCTCAGTTTCTAAGCAGTAAGCAACCCCCTGGGAGATGTAAGCAGCTCAGCTTACAGACTCTAGCCAGTCCCAAGGAAGAAACCTCTTGCTGGAGAATGTCTTGATAATGAGCCTGGAGGCCAGGTTGGAAGAATTAAAGCTAGGCATGAAACAGCTTTCCCATTCTGGGAAACCTTTAATGATTTCAAAAAATGTCCTATTCCACAGAGGGATAGAGCTAGAAGCCGTTTACAGTTTTGTTTGTGCACGCGTGCACACGCAGGCACACACACACACACACGTGCGTGCAAGAAAAGGGACCCTAGAATAGCCTTCTAGTTTACACACACACATATGTACACATACACACACGGAGAAAAGGGACCCTAGAATAGGGTAGTTTGGGTACTCCCCTGCTACATGAGTCTCAGATTTCAGTTTCTCCTCTGTCATTCTCTAGCTTAAATCCCTAGGGATATATGCTAGAGAATGACAGAGTTCAATAAAATCTCTTATGCAAGTGAGCTTTTTCCCTCAGTTTCTGTCTCACACTGGGTTCTCCTGTCTCATAGCCCATCAGTGATGTAGCCAGTTTACTTGCTTCTCTCAAAATTCTGCAGTACAGAATTTGTGATATTAGCTACTCTTTCTGTGTAGGTGCTGCATTAGTTTCTATCTAGTGCACCATTTGGTCCACCCTGGGTGCATCTACATGAGATGCTGTAATGCAGTAGCCTATTCTACTGTGCATTACTGCATCATTGCAAAAATTGTGCTAATATGCTAATGGACCATAGAATTTGTCTACTGCGCATTGTGTCATGAAAAAAATTCGCCTTTGCTACTGTGCATTAGGACAGCCTAATGCACCTTTATGTAGTATCTCATATTAGAGGTACTAAATGTAATGTGCAGTAGCAAAGGTGCGTTAATGAATGTGTAGAGGCACCTCCTGGGTTCTCAAGGGCTAAAAATAAGGCTGCTTAGAGAGCAAAAAAAACATTTATCATGAAGCAATCACATACAGAAAATCACATAATGTATTTTATCTTTTTTTTAGAGAAAGTGCTAGAAGTTTCTTGTACTAATTTTCAATATTTGCATGTAAGCAATGCTTAGGTGGAAGGTGTTTGCACCTGATTTGCTCCTTTAATGGATGCTTCAGCACCAACAATTTTGAGTTAATATCTGCAAACACAAGCATTTTAGAAATAAGCAGTGGCCAATGGAAACATTAGCAGATGCAGTATCATACCCCTTACAGCAACGAAGTTTCAGGCCACAGGGTAGCACAGAATAATGAATGTGAGGATACCACCAATGTGCCAACAGTTCTTTGCTCTAACTGTTCTCTTGCCAGATTTTCTAAGGTCTTAAGATACAGATCAGCACTTAGAAGGATCTGTATATGGGTAAACAATTTTGTTCCTTCACAATAATACCTCTTGTTCTACCAATGTCCTAATGAGTATGAGACAAAAAGTATTAGATATAAGCAAAGAAGCAAAGAGCATGCCCCTTACATGTAGAAGAAAAATAACAAACCTCATTTGTTTTCTTTCTAAATGCTTTTTGAACTTTAAATGAATTTTATGATGCAAGAAGGAAAGAGAATATAGAACAATAAAAAGCATCTAACTAGGATGAATCTTTGATGTATTAAAGCTAATTGCATAAGGAAGGGGGGTTGTTTAAACCTACATAAAAGAGTGTAATAGAAGGGGTCTTATGTGTTGCACTGCCTGCCGGGTGCATAGCCCCTCCCCTCAACTCTTCTGCCACGACTTGATGTTATTTTTATAAAGAGAGAGGGTTCAATGGAGATCTTCTTCCTGGGAGGGCTTCCCCGGGAAATGGCAGTACTCACGATTTAGGTGCAATGTTTCACAGGGCTCCGCCTTCCCTACACCCTGTCCACCCGCCAACCAGATGGGCGTCAGCCCAGTGGCGGTTCAGTCTTGCTGGCTTGACCACAGCTTGCCTCGAGGGGAATCCCTTGTCTGAGTGGGCTCAGTTGATATTTGTCCCTCCTGCCTTGATGTGTAGCCTTCCCTCCCTCGAGGCTGTCAGGCTGTCTAGGCGTAATGTCACGCCCACTGCAGTGCCGCATAGATTTCACAGATTTCATAGACATTTGGGCTGGAAGGGACCCCAGAGGATCATTGAGTCCAGGACCCTGCCCCAGGGGCAGGAAGTCAGCAGGGATCATAGGATCCCAGCAAGATAAGCATCCAAATGTGTTTTGAAGGCATTCAAAGTGGGTGCTTGAACTGCCTCAGGTGGCAGTCTATTCTAAAACATGGGGGCTCAGACAGTGAAGAAGTTCTTTCTCATGTCCAGCCTGAATCAGTCACAGTGGAGTTTGTGACCATTCGATCTTGTCATCCCTTGGGATGCTCTGGTGAACAGACGTTCCCCCAGATCCTGATGAGCAGCCAGTGATAAATTTATAGGTGGCCACCAGATCCCCCTGAGCCTGCGCTTTTCCAGGCTGAAGAGCCCCATGGCTCTCAGCCTGTCATCATAAGGTCTGTTTTCCTGACCTCTGATCATGTGCATGGCTCTCCTCTGCACCTTCTCAAGATTCTCCACATCCTTTTTGAATTGTGGAGCCCAAAACAGGACACCGTACTCCAGCTGCGGCCTCACCAAGGCCGAGTACAATGGGAGAATGACGTCCCTGGATTTGCTTGAGAAGCATCTATGGATGCAAGCCAGCATTCTGCTTGTTTTACTAGCTGCAGCATTGCATTGAAGGCTTATGTTCATCTTGTAGTCAATCATGACCCCTAAGTCCCCTTTTTCCGTAGTGCTAACCAGCGTAGCACTGCCGAGCCTATAAGCAAGCTGCAGGCTTTTCCTCCCAAGTGCCTCCGGGTAGAGCACTTTGTTCTCATGCCTCTTCTCCCTCTCTCCCTGATTTTCTCCTCTTTTTTTCTTTTCACAAGGAATAGACTCCTGAGGAGGAGAGGGACGTGGAGCTGCCTCCTTTTCCCCAGCCTCCTACAGGGGGCTCAAAAGCCTCCCCTGCTTTGCCTGCTGGTGCTGCACCGGCTGTGCTGCTCCTTTCCTGTGCAGGAGTCTCAGCACATCTGGCATGCAGCACACCAGCGTGCTCTCTCTCTCCAGCTCCTCCTCTTCCCAGGTTCTGGCGAGGCTTTTAAATCTTCCTGCGGTGACCAGCACGGCTGCCATGATTGGTCCAGCTGTTCCACACCTGGGAAACAGCTGATTAAACAGCTGGCAGAACGCTGGCTCGCACAGCCATGGCTGTGGTTCCTGCTCCTGCCCTGGCTGTCCGGCAGGAGGTAAGATTTCCCTGTGGGGGTGCTGTTTCTGGGTTTTGGGGCCCATGGGGATTATTCTCTCCCCTTTAGGAGTCTGTGGGGGAATCTCACTGCCACAGAGAGTTAAGACAGGAATATAAATCTTCAAAACCCTGTCAGTAAGAGGTGCCTAAACCTGAGAGCTCCTGCGTCCTGGGCCAGTGCCTTGGAGATAAAACATAGGACAATTTACCTCCTCTTTCTCCATTCATTTGGGTATGTAAAGTGAAATGGGATTCTGCCTTTGATATTTTAAACCTTAGCGTAAGTGAGGAACAATCCTGTAGTGATGGAATGACATGGTGCCAGAGTTGAGAAACTGGATGTGATGTAATGTGGACAACCTGAGTGTGATGGTCATGGGTTTCCTAGCTGTTCAGCAGGTAACTAGACAGCCCAATATTAGGCATTCATTGCCCCCCCAAAATGGGAAGGCCCCTAGTAAAGATGACGTAAATAAAGCCAGAACAATATTAGTCCTGACTAGCTAGCCACTGCCAGTGGGTCTTTATCATCATGACAGGAAACAAAATCTCATTGTTGCTTGCTGGAATGTATGCACTGTAGTGGATCAAGGTGGAACTGATAGGCCCAAGTCAAGATACACACTTAGTGACCCTGAACTCAGCCAATACAGTGCACATTGCTTCATTGCTTGAAACTCACCTCAAAAAACAGGACCAGTGTAAGGAATAACATTACACATTTTGCTCATCTTAGGTAAAAAACAGGAAGAATTGCATCAGTCAGGAGCTGATATTATCATTGTACTTCATGTAGTACATACACTTAGGAAGTTAACAAAACACTTTCTAATGCTACTTGTCTTCCCCTGTCACTTTTGTCAATGCCCATGCTCCAACCATTGCTGATTCTAACTGTGAGATGGAATATTTTTATTGCTGGGCGTGACTGCATAAAGTGGACCTTGCAGACAAACTCATTGTTCATGGCAGCCTTGAGGAATGTGTTGGGAGTCACCATAAGTCCTAGTCTAGAGTTCAGAGGAAGCTGAGCTTCTTAAGAAACCACTTCTAATGAGGAGCTTCTTTTTTTTTTTCATGGGCAGATCATAATTTTGCATCCATTAACACTTGTTTTTAACTTTTTTAAAATCAGAGGTCTGGAATGCAGCACAACAAACCATCTTCTTGTGCACTGAAAGCTCAAATGAAAAGTTCAAACTTTTGTGTAGAAAAACTACACCTGAAGATCCTTCTAAAAAATTGAGCGCCATCAGGCTGAAAAAGAATATTTTACAACTAAAATAGCTGAATCCCATTTATCTCAGACCTGAATCAAATATTGAAGAATATTGGGGCCAGCTTCACAATGTTGTTTACAAAGCTCTACAGGAGTCTTTTGCTCCTGTACTTGACGTCATACTAACTGATTTGATGAATATGATGCATACATACAGCAGCTTTCCCAAGAGAAGCACAGGCTTCATATGGCCTTATCCAATCTTTTCACATCTAAGGCTGCCAACTTTAAATTTTGTGAGATCAAAGCCACAGTCCAAAGGAAGCTCAGAATGATGAAAGATAAATGGTGTAATGACAAGGCAGATGAATTTCAGCCCTTTGCAGATACACATGACATGAAAGGCTTTTTTGCTTCTTTGCAAAAGTGTGTAGACCTAAAGGCAGCACCTGTGTTTTCATTAAAATGTTAGATGGAAACATCCTGCCTTGTGATCACAATCGTCTTCTTGCTCAGAGGAGGGAATACTTCAGTATCCTTCTTAATAGACCTTCTACTCTTGAAGAAGCCATCTTAGATTAAATGGAATACGTGAAGATTTGGCAGATCCAATCAGACAGAAGTGAAATCCTGAAGTTGCAAACCCCTCTAGACTGTTAGTGCCCCTGGAGTAGACGGAATATCAGCTGGAATTTACAAATATGGACATGTAGAGTTGCATCAAGAGATTTAAACTTTACTTAATAGGTCTGAAGATAGTAGGGAATTGCCATAACAATGTAAAGACTCTGTTACTGCTATGTTCTATTAAAAGAAATATAACTGTCCTAATTGTGACACTTACCAAGAAATAGATTTACTCTGTGCAGTTGGTATAATATGTCTATGCATTTTTTGTGAACTGCTTGCAATCTGTGGGACACACATTGCATTGTCGCATGGCATACTTTTTTATAATATATTTCTTGATTTTCAATAACACTTTTGATATAGTGAACAGGGATGTTATTCTGCAAAATACAGATGTCCAGAAAAGTTCTAGACTGTTTGCCAGTTGCATGAGGGCTTATCTGGTCAACTCTGTATGGGTGGAGATGCTATCAATCCTTTTCCAATCTGGCAAGGGAACAGGCAACATTTCACACCAGCACCCACTCTTTTCTTTCTTTACTTTGCAGCTGTGATTCAGACTATGCCAAAGCTCTTGCAAGAGACAAGCTTTTCTTAGGGGGATATGTCTTATTGGACAGACTATGTGGTTATCATCCTACAGAATCCTTGCCTCTTACATGATTTCAGGACCATCATGGCCATGTCATTCTTACACTATTCAATGAATCTTAAAACTGGTGCATATATCCAGAAAAGGACGGAAGGAAAATTATTTAATCTATTGTCTCTGCATACCTCCACCCAAATATAGGAAGCATGCATTTGCAATTTACTTTATGCAGATGATTCTCACTGGCTACTACTCAGGATCAGAGATCCACGTGATCTTGGATCACTTCATGATGGCTGGATGTGTTTTGGAGTTTTTGATCAACACCAGAAACATAACAGCTCTTTATCAACCTACTTTTGATGATGCCTATTGAAAGCCTATTTTATTATTATTACTGATAATGCACCTTTAAAAGTGGCTATGCAATTTCTATATTTGGGAAGCATGATTACAGATGATGACTTTATCTGTTGGACAGAATTCATGCAGCTGGCACACCACAACATTTTCTGTCATAGGACATCAAAACACGAATCAAATGCAAGGTCTGTCATGTAATTGTTCTCAGTCATCTTTTGTATGCTACTGAAATGTTCACTCTTTCAAAGGTTACATGCAGAAACTTACGTTTATATAACAATGACAGCTCAATCAAATACTAAACATTGTGTGGAAGATTGGGTCTCCAATAGTGAAATGCCAAAAAGAACCAATATGCCAAGTGTGGAATTATCCTTAGCTGTCCTCATCTTTGCTGGGCTGGCCATGTTGTTCAGCTGCCAAACTCTATAATACTGGAAATAATCTTCTACAGTGAGTTGAAAATACGAACAAGGCTACATGAAAGACTGAAAGTTCATAATAAGGCTATTATAGATTCATAGAAAAGTAGGGCTGGAAGGGACCTCAAGAGGTCATCTAGTCCAACCTCCTGCTCGAGGCAGGATGAGCCCTATCCCAACCATCCTGTACAAGTGCTTGTCTAACCTAGTCTTATCTTTATCAAAAGATACCAAAGGAAAGTGACATTTCAACCAAGGATTGCAAGCCTGGTACTCATGTCAGAAGCATCATGGCACCAGATTTTTGAAAAACATGGATCAGAATATGGACTGAACACACTGCAAATCATATGAAGCATGAAGAGTCTATCAGCAAGCCTAAATTCTCTTATTTACCGGGAATCACCAACAGAAGGCATTTTTCCCATCAAAGTAGGCTAGAGTCTGTTGCCCCTCAGATATATTTTGAGGACCAAGAAAAATCCAAAGAGCCAGTACTACCAAAATTACAAGCATAATTGTAGATAAATTTTAATATATATATATTTATTTAAATTACAAGCATAACTGTATATGCATTTAATATCACATTATCAATTTTTAATATCAAATTTAATAATGTAATAAGATAAGATATAAATGACCAAAAGCACAAGCAGCGTACATCAAGTAAAAGAACCAAGGGGTGCATCAGGAACTGGGAGAACTTCTGTTCAACAGGGCACCCCAAGGGAAGACAAGGTCTAACGGTCACAAACTGCTGGAAGACCATTTTAGACTGGACATAATAAAAAACTTCTTTACTGTCCAAGTCTCCAGAGTCTGGAATAGACTCCCCCCAGAAGTGGTGCAGGCATCTACTCTGGATACCTTTAAGAAATGCTTGGATGTTTATCTTGCTGGGGTGAGCTGACCCCAGCTGACTTCCTGCCCTTTGGGCAGCAGGCTCGATCCAATGATCTTGCAAGGTCCCTTCCAGCCCTAATGTCTATGAAATCAATGAAATTAGTAAAATGTATAAAGTGCACATTTAGTTAAATGCATAACAATCTTATTAATATTTGAAAAAAATTAATCTTAACATTTCTCTAAGTCCTAAAATCTTTAAAAGCCTTTAACAGGTGTCCAGCCTGTTAGTAAAAAGGACTTCTCACCTAGGCTTCAAATTAAATTTTATAAGGGATCTTACTTTAAAAGAACTCTTTCAAAATAAAAAGAGATCTTTAAAATAAAGAGCTTAATACCTCAGTTATATAAGTAAATTAATCAGTTCTTTGAAAACACTTTAAAATAAAAAGAGCTCTTATTTTAAAAGAACTCTTTAAAAGAGTTCATTTGCAGAAGGGCTATTCAGCAAGAACCATCGTTCAAGGCTGAAAAGCAAAGATTCCAAGAAAAATCCAGATTTTTATACTCTGATCAGTTGAGTAAAATATCAAGAAGCTTACTAAAGAAAGTTTAAAAAATGCATTCCTAACAGGTGTTTCTCTAATTAATATGCATGTGACCATTTTTATTCCATAGCTAGGCTATTTCTCATCTAAAATTAGCCTTATCTTGCATCAAACCACGAAATACACTCTGAGTAGCCTTGCAAACTTTAGCCTAAGTTTTTGCAATCCATCTTTCTTGGATATTCTAAAATGGTTCAAACCTTGCGATATGCTCTGGCCTGATTATTTCCTTTGCCTTTTCTTCTCCTACGCAAGCTTCAGTAAAGTGAATGCAAGAAAATGATGTAGCATATCATCACTAAGCAACTTAAGGCCTCCTATAGTCTAGAAATCATAAAATCATAGGGTTGGGAGAGACCTGTGTGGCCACTTAGTCCAACTTCTTACAGAAACTCAGGATGAAATAAGCCCAAACCACTGCAGGAAAATGCTTATTCAGTCTTGTTTTGAAAATGATGATTCCACCACTTCTACAGGCAGATTGTTTTACTGTCCCATGGTTCTTAAAGTTCCAATGTTTTTTTAATGAGATTTAATTTTAATCCACTTTGATGCAGTTTAAACCCACTGCTTCAACTCACATGTTGAAGAAGGTCTGCATTACTTTTTTTTTTTTTTTTTACTAATCTTACATTATCAAAAGTATGGCTTGTGACATGCCCCCAAACTTTTAACTTGTTTCTGAATTATTGTGATTTGTGATAAACTGCCAGTAGTAATAAATATTTGCTCTTATATTCTTTAAAAAAATGTAAGTAACCAAAAGCTACTTTGCTGAATCTTCAATTATTCTAATGAGACCTCAAGTAACCATATTTTGCATTTTAAATATATAATGTGATATCGTTGTTCCCCTTTGTAAAGAACATTGTCTTTGGAGAAGCTCTAATTCCAGTGTTAAGCAACTGATTCTGATTTTTCACCTAGCTCTTTTACATCAAACATTAGAAACAGCAGGGACTACAGTCCTAAAAGTGCCTTAAGACAAGTGCTTCCTTATTCCCTGGAGAATTACTGGAAGTGTGATAAATGTATCAGAGAGACTAAAGAATTGCAGAGTAATGATTATAGCTAAATGTGATATGAATCTTGGTCATTTGTATTATTCTAGCTGCTTCCAAATATAAATCATGCGCAAAACCACATGTTGTATAAAGAATGCTTAGAATCTCTGATATCTGAATTTAGTCTTTAAAACTGCCAAATTGAATAACTACCTGATTCCTGGTGAATTCATAAACTTGTGGATCAGTTAATAACAACTAAATATCCTGATCTGGGAAGTATTATTCAGGATAGATGTAGACCCAAAAGAAAGCTAATATTAAATGTCATTAGCCAGCACTCCCCAGTCTTAATAGAAATGGGTTATACTGATGAAGCTTATTCAGGCTTTTGCAATAATATTTATCCAGTTGGTAAATCTAGGGCCAGAATTTTACCACTTTTATACCAGTTTATCTGCTTTTTACTCCAGTGTTAAAAAAGAATTGGACACCTGGGGTTAAATCCTATTTATGTACAAAAGTGGCACGTCTAGCTGCGTAACAGCAATTTCTAGCACTTACATGCAGTTTGGATTCTATTTCCACCTTTGGCTACACAGAATCACCCTGTAATCATACGTGATGGAAGATAAATGGTGGCAAGCCTAGAAGCGCATCAGCGCAATGTAGCAATTGCCCCAAGAGCTGATAACCTGGTGCTAAGCAATGGCATAAAGAGGGTTGGGGGATAGGGGAGACTGATGGAAGTGGAGGTGGGAAGGCAATAAAATGGCTTTTGCTGCAGCTGCGTGATCAGTCCACATGCCAAGTCATGTCCAGGCACCTGGCGACCTGATGGAGGTGGCGATGACATCTGATTCCTGGGCTGCCTCAGATCAGAAATGCAGAGACCCAGAAACAGGATGGTAACTTGATAGGTTCATCCATGATGGTGGAACACCTTGATACATAGTGGGTGTGTGTACATGTGAATATTAATGCTACACAATGAACTCTGGCACATTTTACAGTAGACTTTATTGCTCCCAAGCTCAGTATTTACACGTGTGCCCAGGACCTCAGCACATTGAGTCAGGGCCGCACAGCCCCAGCTAACAAGGGACCCCAGGGGGCAGCTTGCTAGCTTACAGCTGCTCCAGCTTGTCTCAATTTTCTGCAGAGGGGCAGGCTGGGGCACGAGGGTGCTTCAGTGTGGGGCTAGCCAGGAGCTCCTGCACTGTAGCGCCCTTATGGCCCAGCTAGCCCTCCCAGTGTCTACACATGCATTGCAGTGAAGTAAATAACTCTGCCATAAGATAGTACTTGTATCTGGCAGTACTAACCTACAGCAGAGTTAATTAGTTTACTCCAGCCTAATGGCTCTGCATGGGTAGATGAAGACATTTTACTGTAGAGCTAAATAGTCTACTCTGCAGTAAATTTCTCATGTAGATGCACCCACTGGCTGCATCAACATGAGTGCGGATGTTTGGTTTCCCAGGGGACAACTAGCAGTGGCACACCTGGGCTGCTGCTAGTTGTCCCTGGGAAATGTCTGTGCCACATGCCCTCTGGCGTGTGGCAGGTTAATTTGGTTGGGGTGGGGGAGGCTGAGGTCAGCACTGGGCTGGCTGCAGTAGCCTTGCCTGGAGTCCTAGGGGCCTCCTTGGGTTTCAGCAGTGGCAATCCTGCCACTTAGAGCCTCTGGCAGCAGGAGTGTAGCTTTGGCCAGCTGGGCTTCAGTTTTCAGTGTCACACACTGTCCTCATGTGTGCCGCTCTGCCACACACTGTCCTCATGTGTGCTGCTCTGCTTTTTTTTGTTCAGGTTTTTTTGACCCCTGAGTCAACACCCCCCCCCCCCCCCCCCCC
>NW_017728983.1:2148860-2173611 GCF_001723915.1 Gavialis gangeticus
CCCCGCTCCCTTGCAGCATGAAGAACAGCTGAATGTGCAGTATGTGGCACTGCAGTGTGGCACTGCAGATGCCACATACTCCACAGTCATGCTTGTCTGGACGCAGCCATTGAGTCCTTTCTTCATCTCTTTGTTTCTCAACGAGGCATGACAACCCTATCCAATCTGAACAAACAAATCAAAACTTGTAACTGGAAAGATCACAAATGGGCATTTCCTTTCATCCTAACATCATCGTTATCAAGCAACTGGAACATTTGAGAAACCTGGTTAGCTCTTTTTGTTTAATGATATTCTGATTACACTAGTCTATTTTCATCCAGCTAACTGTTTTTAATGTCTTCAAGCCAAAATAAATTTCTTAGTACCTTTTATTTACCTAAAGCACAGGGCACAGACCTCAGCACAAGAGATCTTTTCTTTATAAACCACATGTGTGCAATATCACATATTTAATCAATCAATTACAACCATAGAAACTACAAACCAAATACTTAATACTCATATTTTCCAATATTTACTGGTTAAATATAGGTTATTAATGAAATATTTAGCATTCATGTTTCATTATTATGGAAATTAAATTGGCACAGCAACTTGAATTTCTATACTAAAAATAAAATAGCTAGATCATAGTTTAACATGCACTTTGCTTTTTGAAAGTATTGCATAATTTCAGCTGATGATAGATAGGTACCTTTTTTAGATTTCCCCAGGTTCTGAACTGCAAAGGTTTACACATGTGCTTAGCTTTCTGCACCTGAGAAGTCTTTGCTTCTAAAGAATTTATTAGCAGGCAGAAAAGTTTGCCAATAACAACAACAGTAATAAAAATAATGATGATAATAGTGACAATAATGCTAATAATAGTAATGATAATACTAATCATTTTCATAATGACAGTGCCTAGGACAGTAATTCTCAACCTTTTTTAGCTGCAACCCGCTGCTGGGAGCAGAGTGCGACAGTGGTGGCCCCAGGGCAGGGGAGCTCCCGGCACATAGCACGGCTCATCCTTTGTGTGCAGCGCTGCTGGCATTGCCCCCATCACCCTCATTTGGGTCGCGACCTGAGGTTGGGAACTGCTGGCTTAGGATTTCCAGTTATGGTCCAGGAACCCACTGCACTAACTTCACAAATACAGAAAAAATATAAATGGAAAAGAACCCCCTTGCATCAAGATTTCCAGGACTGTGGAGGATTTTGCCTTCCTCTATAGTAGGGGGCATAGCCCTTTACCTGGAATCTTTTGAAGGTTTTGTTGTAAAAGCAGCAGATGGCATAGATGATGATGAGGCAGGTGTACTAGAAAGCATGTCCTCCTTTGTCACAACCACAAGTGGTTACTGTTTTTCCAGCTTTCAGAGGTCTGGCTTTGACTAGATGTCACACCAGCAAAGGACATGTAAGTGAGAAACATGCAACACTGCATCACTCATTGTCCTCAAGTTTTTCTGTAGCCATTAAGTAAACCTTTCATGGGGTGAAAGCCCTGATGTGGTTCTCCACAACCTCATTTCTCTATCAAGCTAACCCATTGGACTTGGCATTTCCTATGCCCAGTGGTAAGGATGTGAGGTTGGATTTAGAAGACCAGCACCATCTGGCAGCTCCAGAGTCTCTAGTTCTCAGAATACAAACACAAACAGGCAAGGCTTTAATGAAGACTGCCACACTTAACTGGGCTTGTTCTGTACAGCTAGGAAATGATAAAGAGTGAGCCCATAAAAGCAATTCTAGCAATATCTTGTCACCCTGTTCATTCTGAACTATCAGGAAAGTATCGACCTGGTAGAAAACTATGAGCAGTGGCAAGTGTATAGTGGTCAGATCACGAGACTCTACCTGCTGCAGATAACATGATGATGACATCAAAGTGTTCTAAGTCCACAAGTAGACTTGGATTTCACATTAGGAGTATTGTCAAGAAAAATGGCATGGGTTCAATCAAGGGAAAAGAAAAATGCCTGGTAAACAGCAGCATTAAGGTAATGCAGCCATGTTTCCAACTCCTCACCCATTTTGGCCTGTAACTCAATCCTGTATTTGCTGTTTTTCACGTTTAAGTCTAGGTGCACTCAACATTTTGAAAACGTATAAGGCATTGCTGGTCAGCCTTAACTCTGTCATTATGTTTTTGGGCAATAAATATGCTACAGCAAAGTGTGGGGGGAAGAGGGGGGAGCAAAAGAGGGGACTGCTTCAAGGAGGAAGATCTTCCCCTAAATTGAGTTAGACTGATGATGAGCCTTGTGCTGGGAACCCTCCAACGTGTTAGTCTGGGGTGAATAATTTCCAGCTCAAGTATGTACTAGCTAGTGCAGCCAGGCATCCAGGCACATCTTTGCTCTGTGTTACACATAATTCTTCACAAATAGCAGTAGGAGCCCATACAGAATTCTCTCTCATCTCTAAGTGTCTCCTGTCATGCTGGGCACAGTCAGTCTTACATTACATTTTAATGAGCTGAGGAGGGTTAAAACCTCATGTCCAGCTTAAGTCCTCTGCCCGTTCAGTATCAGAAGGATGGTTGTCATGAACTCTCTCTGCTGTGTAGCAGGAAGGCATCCAGAGGTTGCGAGAATCAGATTTTCACCCAGGGGGTACCAGCCTAAGGGCCTGAGGTTAAGCTCCCAACAGGCTTGATTCCCCTGGACTGTTTCCTAGCTTTGCTTCCTGGCTTTAAACTACTACCGTGCTTTCCTCGGGCTTGGCTTCCCCTCTTACAGTGGCTAGCTACATTTCAGGTCAGCTCCTTTCTCAGCTCCTTTCAGATTACCCAGGCCTTTCTCCTTACCCTCTACCATAAATTAGGCCAAGAGTGGCCAACCTGTGATACGAGTAGTGCAGGTGGCAGAGATCAGGGAGGGGACATAGAGCACAGCAGCCAATAGGGTAGAAAACAGAAAGCAGAGGACAAGCCAGGGTACAGGAAGGGGATCTCTTGTGGATGGTGTAGGGTTACACTGTGGCATGCCTGCCAAACAGGTGGGCCCCTAGTGGGTTGATCTTGGTTGATGAAGCAGCTGATTCTTTTCTCCCCGGCATCCTAGTTTTCATAAACTCCTGTTAAGTCTTCCCTGCTATGTGTGATTTATAAACCCCACCAGAGACACAACCCCACCAACAGCACACTCCCAGCTGCTGATTTTTTTTTCTTTTAACCCATACATGATTTAGTTTGGGTCTTCCACCTGCCAGTTTAGGATGATATTGTAGGGCCCAATTTCTGGCCTTCCATTTTCTGCCTTTAATAAATTCATTAACTGTATTAATAAGAAGAGAGAGAATAAATTTCAGCTCCAGCTTTCTTCCTTATTTCCTCTTTGAGTATACCTTAACCACCCTGACACAACACCCCTGTCCGCAGGAGCTGTATAATATCCCTTTAAATAATTTTGGAGACTTCCCTCAGGCCTCTCTGTCTTCCTTTGAGAAAGCTACCAAAACCTTTCCAGAACACCAGTGCATACATGTAGTTAGGTCTTTATGCTGATATATCATTAGCAGACATTGGTAGACATTCTTCTGTCTCCACGTAGTTTTGTCTTTTCAATGTTATTTGCAGAGAGCACCCTTCCCCCCTCCCCCTGCCCCCCCCCAAGCAAACTACACTACACACCTTTCTTGTATGGAGTGCAAGTATGATCACATTTCTTGTAAACAGTTTTTTTCCCCCTAAATTTAAGCAATTCATGGCCAGAAAAAGACTGCAAGAGCAAAGTGAAGCGCAATGGGAAAGGCAAACAAAGTGAGGGAATTATGTGGACAGATGGAATTTGCCCTTGGAAAGAGGATCCTTCTGTGATACCACTTTACATGGCATTTCCTCTATGTAACCCATTTTTTTTTAAAGAAACAATAAAACCAAGTCCTCAATTGTATTTTTCCCTCCCTTTAACTAACACTCAGTCATTTGCGATATAATATATCATGTGCTGTAATGACTAACTTCTCTTCTTTTTCCTGCCCTGTTTCTAAAGTCACTGAGTCCTATTGGCTCAGTTGCACATCCCTAGGGGGAGGAAGGAAGGAAAGAGGGGACGTACCTTGCAACAAAGTGGCAGAAAATCTTTCTGATTGAATGGAACTGCAAGGTCCCATTGAAAGATGTCACACGGGTTGTGAGCAGGTCCCGGCAGGAACAAATAATCAATACTGCCTGATTTGGGGTTTTAAGTAGCAATTTTTAACTCATTTTTTTTAGCCTGAGGAGCTCAGTTTGAAGACAGGCCCCCTTCCCTCCCTTTTTTGGACATTTTTTTTTGCTTTTTACCCAAGTCTCCCAGCTGTTAATTAACCATGACCAAAGTCACAAAATGAAGAAGAGGACAGTTAATGTGGATTAGGACTAAGAACCTTGTTATTTTAAGTTTCCTTCATATAAAATCCAAGCTGTTCAAATAACAACAACAATAATAAAAATAATACTAATGCTAATAATGATACCTGTCAAAGAAGTCTCTTAGCCCCTCAGCAGTTATCATCTATGGATCTCAAAAGCATTTTTCAGACAGTGGTAAATTTTGTTATCCCCCATTTACTGTTAAAGAAACAAAATCACGGACAATCTAAATAGCTTGCCTGACATTACTCAGTTAGTAACGAGAAGAACTAGGAATACACGTGGAAGTGTACACAGCTACTGGCATTACATGGTTTTGATCCATTATCCATTGCCTGAGCCAACTCCACCCTGTTGCCACATTTTAAAGAGAAATAGAAGTTATATTCATGGCATTAATATAATGACACATAAAACTTAACACATGGTTTAGAGGCAATATCCTTGTATGAAATCTGCTGCAGAAGAAATAATGAAAACTATGGGCCAGTGTCCCAGTTTGTATCAATTACATTGCTCAACTGATCTGTACCAATGAGAATTTGGCCCTATATGTTTTCCCATAGAGAAATGGGAAAATTAACTTCTATTATTGTGTCTTCCCATCCACCTATGTAACTGAGCATCATTAGAGCGGCCTTTGAGGGGGACCAGAGGTATAAGTACTACTGTTAACTGTGACTAGCCTTGGCTACCTCTTCTCCAAAGTATCCATGTTTGGCAGTTGGCAGTTCTAAGACATAGTTGGAGAAAACTATCCAAAACCAACCAAACAAACAAAAAAACAATGGTGCTGCAATGAAACAGCTTTTCTTATCAAATCTGGGAAAGCTTCCACAAGGCTCTGGTAGGCACATCCACCTTTGCTAAGAAGTCAGACTGCCTAGTGAAGACGCTTGCTTTAAGATTAATTTAAAAAAAATAAATTTGTGAGGCAACGCTTGGCTGTAGTCACCAGCCATATGTAATGCCTCCATTAAACTGAAGGAAAACAAGAACTGCTTTATGTCCTCAACACAACTGGCAACTTAAATGATAATGACTCAACAATGCCTCATATTGACAAAACACCCCCACCCTTCCTGGATGTTCTTTTTTGTTCTTACTTTTGTTGGTTGACATTGAAACAACAGATATGGAGTATGAATAATGCTTATTTCTATACTCCATAATGTAGGCTGATGCTTGCTATTCCAATCTACAATATCTACTCTTTCATCATCTCTAGTGCTTTCAGTGTGCACTCGTGGCCAAGGGTTATTCTATTCTATTCTATTCTATTCTATTCTATTCTATTCCACCACATACAAGAATCCTTTTCTTAGCCCGTCACACTGACTATATCATCATTCTCTTTGCATACTTACAGCCTCCCCCTCCTCTGTTGCATCAAACATAAGCTACTTAACTTCACTTTCATGCGCTATCTCACCCTGTCTTTCATCTTTAATTTCCTATCTGGAAGCCAGCTCCCATCTCCATTCAACCTAGGATGCCAGTCTCCATCACTGAGTTGTGAGATTTGCAAACAACCATCTTCCTGGCTTCTCCTAGGCTCGCTCTCACACTTGGAAGAAGTCCACATTTAACTGACTGCATTATTATTGTTATCATCCTTTTGTGGTCACATCTAGATGGCTTAATATATTAGAGTGCCACTGTGCAAGGCGCTGCGCAAAAACAGAGCAAAACCTGGTTTCTTTCCCTAAGAACTAAAAATATTAGTTGTAGATAAAAGACAGCAGAATACAGAAAGGAGAATCCCAGAAAACCATGAGACAATATTGATCAGCATAATAGGCAGTAATCATAGAATTCTAGAAAACTAACATTTGTTTTTTGTAGACATTTTGTAGCAAAGGAAAGTTTAAGGTAGGGGATTTGATAGAGGGAAATAAAGTACCTTTGTAGACCTTTATAAGTTCCAACCAAGTGTCTTCTCCACCATTTGGCATCACACCACAATTCTGTCTCCTTTTTCTCACAATCTTGTAAACTATTCAAAAGTTTTAACTGGCTTGATAACCTTCCTGAAATAATTGTGTTTCTTTCCATCTGTTTAAAACAATCCTTGTTTTGAAATGCACTCTACCCATGAATCCAAAGTGAGTCTACATGAGACTTCAAATGTGCAGTAGACTAATTGACTGCGCATTACAGAATCATGGCAAAAACTGCGCTATTACGCTAATGCACAGTAGTATTAGTCTCCTGCACATTAATCATCATGAAAAAGCATATGATTGCACTAATGTGCCATAGGGCAGCCCACTGCCCATTTATTTAGTACTTCCCTTTGGAAGTACTAAATTTAATGAGCAGTAGGCGGTG
This sequence comes from Gavialis gangeticus, assembly GCF_001723915.1. Lineage (NCBI taxonomy): Eukaryota > Metazoa > Chordata > Crocodylia > Gavialidae > Gavialis > Gavialis gangeticus. The sequence continues at coordinate 2,155,537 of NW_017728983.1, forward strand.
TGCATTAATGAACATGTAGACATGTCCACTGCAGCTCTTTAAGTCAAGCTTGGCCACTTTACACCATCATCAGCCAAAAGTTTATCATTGTGCTGATTGGCCAAATCCTACAGGCATGAGCAAGGCAAATATCCCACTGAAACTGTGATCAAAGCTGAGCTCTTGGTGGGTTACTAGTGTTTTCTGTTGCTCATGTGATCAGTGTTTTAGGCTGGTATCTCTGGTCCCACTCAGAAGCCTCTTTTGCATTTAGCTTTCTTGCTTTAGGAATGCCCATCAGTAATTGGTCAAATTAGCCTATGTAATGATGGGTTTATTTAGCATGGCAAAGAAAAAAGGCAAACCAAAAGGAAATAGAAATTAAACAAGGAACTTGAGCTGTCTGGAAACTGAGTCATAACCTAGTTATTCAGGATCCCTCTTGTAGATAATTATTGATTACAACAATCTTACATCTCAGCAGGCTTTGTTAGGCATGCCGCTCCTTCAGTTCTGGCACCCTTTTCCCCAGGCTCACTGCTTCTCCTGCTTTGTCTTATGCCTCATTTGTTGTTTTGGGGAACTTTCAGGGTCTGATCTTCACTGTTAGTTCAGTTTTGAAATGAGCTCAACTTTTGTCCACACACAAAAATCTCTTGTTGTGCTTTGTATTTGAGCCACTTGGCCCACCAGGGAGGTGCATCAGAGTCCCAGTGGCATGGACACTCAGGCTCATAATTCAGTGAAGACCCTGCTACTCTGTACCATTTGGGGGATTTTTGACAGCGTAGCCTCTTTCACTTCAGTTAGGCTAACTCAGAAGTTCATTCAGTCACAGCCAACTACCACCAATTCTGCTGTGAGGACAAGCTCTAAGTATGGGAAGCCCTCAGGCATATGTTAAGTGGGTCTGTTTTGTTTATTTCTTGCACCAATTCACTAATAAGACATGCTCTGGAACATATTTGTCCATGGTCATTTTCACGTGATACCTTTCCCTCTGTATCTGCATTGCTGAATATTCTTGTCATGGTGGATTAAGCTCCCTCAGAAAGTGCTTTGGAAGATCTCCCCTTGATTGTTATTTGAACAAACTTTTTAACTCTAGGTCCAGGGACAGACATTACAGCTTAACCAGAATAAGTGACCAGAAACCGATTACAGAAAAGAAGTTTGATGCACACAGCCTGTGTTTAAAATGGACGAAACTGGTCTAAGATTTGCGCCCCCTGCAAGGGGCAAATGTGTGGTCTCCTTACTACCAATCTACATTATGCCGCTTAGAAAAAATAAAATAACTGAGATCAGTTGCACCTTGGTATGTTTGAGTGTCTGTACCCAGTCTAGAAGATCTTCTTTTCAGTATTAATTCAGATTCATTAAAAGTGCTCACCTTACTATTGGAGCTTGATTTGGGAGGTAGTCTGAATCAGGAATCAATTGTGCGGGGAGAAAGCACTGGCACTCTTCTCAGCTCCACCTGTAAGATGGGCATCTGGCTGGGGTCATCTGACCCCAGCACTCTTTCCTATCTATGCAGGGGGTCAGACTTGATGATCTATTGAGGTCCCTTCCGACCCTAACATCTATGAATCTGTGATAAGTCCCTCTCACAAATGAAGCCTTTCCTCCTTGCCTCTTTAAAATGTCAGGTCACACAGAAGAGTGTGAAGATGTTCAAAGTGGGATGAGGAGCCCTCCTATCACTCTGTTGGGCCTCTTACGTTGGTCCTCCCATCATGGAATATATTCCTGCTGGATTCTGCCTCCCTATGCTCTTGTTAGCTTCATGGGACAGAATATGAGAATGCAGCACTACTCTGCCTAGCACCTACCAATGATTGCATTTAAGTGAGAGATCCCTCACCACCGATTCAGTATGCAATGTCACCTCGCTTTTTGAATTGGCTTTGATCAGTATTAATAAAGATTGATGTGGGCAGCTGAAGAGGTGGGAACCCTGATCAACATACCTGGGATATAAGCAGCCCCTATTGGAGACACATCAGCAACATTGTGCCTTCAGTGGAATAGCTTGTTGGGGATGGTTTTTGTATACCAAGGGTGCTCTATGAGTGTTTTGCCAGATTAATACATTTTGGTGTCCCTATACTAAAAAGACTCCTACTGTAATCATTGCTTCAGGCAGCTATCTCTGCATCGATTACATTTACATCATATTGGTAAATGTCATTTATATTTGAAGTAAAAACTGAGGTTTTGTAGCACATAATAGTTGAGGCAACTTTCCAGTCTTCAGATATTAAGCTCACTGGAAACAGTTTGTTCCTTGGGTACAAGTTCGAGCAGCTTGGAAACTGGCTCTTCCTTATCTTTAGTGCTAATAGCCCCAGATGGGCCACACCAGCTGCTGGAAATGATTGGGGTACGGAGGACCCCATCCATATTCCGCATGGCTCGTGAGGGGCACTGTAGGAATCACAGCAGCATCTCTGCACCATGTGGGGTTGCCGCTAGGCCTGACTAAATAATCGCCATTGCAACAGAGCATGGAGGCCAAATATTGTTTTGATTATTTCATGGAACGAGCTATTTCCAAGGGCTGGCAACAAATCCTTATTGAAGTAAGTAAGGGCCTTTCTATTGATTTCAACAGGCATTGGATCAGGCTTCAAATACTGGGATTAGGAGTTATGCCAGTAGAATAAAATCACCTCTTCTTATAAAATATAGTGTACTGAGATTGTTAAAGGCAAAGCTGCCTTTGTGAGGTTCCTTTGAAAGCTCTCCATTTACTAAAAGAGCATATTTGTCTGGCTGATTAATTGCGTGGGTGTGTGTGTGTGTTAGGAAAGGCAGTAATGTTTACTGGAATTGCACTATAAATGGCTGCTAATTTCTAGTTCACTGCATAGCAAATATTATAATTAATACTACAATATGTTAACATTCAAAGACTGATCTAGTCTTCTACATATATTTATTTTCATGCCGAAATAGCCTAAAAGGTTTCAACATATCTACTTCAAAAGATCTCATTCTGATAAACGCTGCACTGTTTAGGGGAGGAAGAAAAAACAGACATGTTACTGTGGATTCATATGCTGAAAGATATCCTTGAAATACTTTATTAGGCAAATTTTGGAACATTTTTTCAAATAAATTATTCAATTTTTTTCCACATTGATGGAGCTGAGCCTAGTGATTCACAAATATATTAAATAATAAATCTGACAAATTTTGCTAAATGTCTGAAACATAAGATTCAGCTAATCTTACTTGTATTTTATTGTTATGCAGAGAACAGCAGGACTCAGTGCTTTATTTAGCAGGAATATGCCATCAGGGTGGTGAAATGCAGGTAATTGTAGTTTTTTAAACTGTAACAACATTTACAATCAAGAAATCTGCGTATGAGGTTATAAGGCAGAAACAAGGATGATACAAAAATGCGGGATTATACTTTCTTCAGTGAAATGTGTGCCTTTCCATGCACAAACACACACACACATATATATATAGTGCTTTGCAATACATCTTAGACCAGTGGTTTTCAACCATTTTTGATTTGTGGACCCCTAAACCCAATTAAGAATGGAGTTGAGGACCCCTTTGGAAATTGTGAATAGAGGTGCAGATCCCATTTGAATAGTAAGTGTGGGTGTTCACGTACCTTTGACTGATCATAGTCATCTTGTGCAGACCCCTTAAACATAGTCTGCGGACCCCCCTGGGTCTGCAAGCTCCTGGTTGAAAACCACTTTGTTAGACGATAAGACACAGATCCTTGAAGTTAATTATGCACCTGACTCTCATTAAAATCCACAGGAGTTAAGTGCCTGGACATCTGTACTTGGGCCTAAACTCTTTTGAGACTGTTCTTTGTTTTGTATACATCATGCAGCACCATGGTGTGCAGATCCATGACTGCAGCCCACAGCTGTTTTCACAATCCAGTTCATCAATCGTAATAATAATGTGCTTACTGGTTCATATATATCATGGGATAATAGTTTGGTATGGGTTTTTTTGTTTCCTCTTTAGTTGGAGTTTGATAGAAATGTAAAATGGGGTGGGGGGGATTTAACAGATATTTAAACTTTACCTCCTCTTTACCTGTGTTATATCATATGGCTTTTTAATGTCATGCTGTGTGTCTGTGGCACAATTGAGAGACTACACTAGACTTTCTCTTGCACTTTGGATTCGTAGTTGCCTGTGAATGCAGGAGACTAGACTCTTTGGCCCAGGAGACCCCCTCCCTGTTCCCTATTCCCATTTTCCAATTTCCATCCCTTTCCTTTCCTGTTTTCCTGTTTTGTTTAGTTTTTAGAGGCTAGAGTTTTATGGCTGTGTGGATCTGGAGGTCTGCAGGCTTTTAATAGGTAGGTTTTAAAAGATTACGCTGTTCCTTTTCTCTAAGCTCAATTTTCTTTTGAGGGGGCTGTTTGTCTTAGCAGTAAAACAGCATTACTCAGTATTACAGAAATAAAGTTCCTCTGTTCCATGCACTGGCCTTCTGCCATTATAGGGTCTGAACTTCTAATAGACACTGAGATGAAGTGCTTTTTTATAGGAATATATAGATTTATATGTCTAAAATTACCTACTGCTTTGGTAGGGTTATACACTCACTATACATCCAATTTGTGTTTGAGTGCAAAGCACACTTCTCTTTGCAAAACCAAATGACTGCTTTCTACATGAACCAGATGTTGTCCAGCTGTTTATGACTGAAAAGAGCAACAAATCAGACTTGTTACATTAATACATGCACACACAGAGGCATCTCTTTGTAGAATCTAAGTGAATTGCACATCACCTCCAGGTCTGGACCCTGTTTTCTTCTGTTGTTCTTTTCTGTAAGTCTTTGTTAGATTTTTCTTTTTAATAGCATCTTTGACTTGACCCTCTAGCAAGTCAAACGCTCGCGTACAGTTGACAAAGTATTCTGCATTGCCTCAAACTCAAGTAAGCAGGACCAGAAATACTTACCAGTCTTCATTTTGCAGGGGTAACAACATGGTCTTTGTAAATTCTGCTTGCTTGGCGCAGCTGTTTGAACTTGTTTGAAGTGTCTCACCTAAGCCAGTTGAGCAGTAGATGGCAGCAATGAGCTTTTGTTGCAACAGCCAGAAGCCCTGCAGCACCCCATATTGATTCTTCTGCATAATTTAGCTCTTTACAAAACCAGCTCAGTGGTAAAACAGAAATTTGTAAGCAGAGAGTGGAAAGGTTATCTTATAACAACCAAGATGTGGGGACACTCTTGATACCTCCTCCCCTCTTCTTACGGTGGGGGAAAAAAGCACTCTCATGCAGCATAGCATGAGACAAAAAAGTCACACATGTAAACATGAACAATTATTGGCCAGTCCAACATTGTGTGTCTAAGTCCTCCACTAGACAGTGCTTTTGCCATCATACTATGTATGCTTCACTGTGGTAATACAAGGATCTTTTTTCCAGTTGGTAACAGTAATTACCATAAGTGGCAACTTGGTTTTTCTGCATTGTTACCACAGGGACATAGAACTTTTCAGATTTGAACGTGTAGCACCTGTGGACTTTGAACAGTGAGATGGGGGCCACTTTCTTGGCACTAGCTGACATACCTGATTGTGGTCGCTAACAGCATATGATGCGTACCAAATACGCTGCAATTTTTGTAACAATTGCTTCAATAGAATCTACTTTATTTTTTCCTTTTTGGTTGTGATACTCCCCTTGTTCAGGGCTCAGGAAAGAGAAACACTGACCAAAAACAATGACTGTCTTAAGACAGAGGAAGAAAAGTCCACGTATGGAGGCTTGATTCATAGATCTATGGCATGCCATTTTTGTTGCATTCCCATTTACCTATGACATGTTGTAAGATGTTTCAAAAATTATTCTGTATAGTTGTGGGTGAAAGTTTGAAGTGGCTATTTTGGGAATTCCTTTAGTTAAAAATTGCCTGCAAACACCAGGGACCTGTCTCCATGGTCCAGGAAGCCTCTTCCAATCTTATGTTTCTACTTCCCACTAATATTTTCCTTATCCTAATAAAAAAAAAAAAACATCTGTAAATATATGGCCCTGGGTCAGAGGCAGGGTGGCACATTTTCATATCTGCCCTTTCTGATGAAAAAATTTGCATTTGTACACAGCAGTGCTCATTGTGTTTAAGCATTGGTTAAGTGCTATGAACGTGGGTCCCACTGGAGCCTAGCTTCACCCATCCTGCTATCATCAACTAGGGGAATTGCTCATTTAATTAAAATGATTGAGGTCTGCTGTGTTTCTGCTGCCACTGCAGGCCTTTTTCTTTATTTTATTAGAGTAGCTCATTACATGAACTTATAATGATAGAATCATAGAAAGTTAGGGTTGGGAGGGGCCTCAGGAGGTCATCTAGTTCATCCTCCTGCTCAAAGTAGGATCAGCTCCAACTAGATCATCCCAGCCAAAGTTTTGTCTAGCTGGGTCTTAAAAATCTCCAAGGATGGAGATTCCACCACCTCTCTGGGTAACCTGTTCCAGTGCTTCACCACCCTCCTAGCGAGAAAATAATCTCATTGGCCTCAGAAATTTGGGACTCACTTCCCCTGCTAGGGTTAAAATATAACCTACTTATAAGTTTTCAAATCCTGTTGATCTCAGGTGCTTAGGTAGAGTTGTCCTCAATACACTGGCTTATTTTGTCTGAGGGCTTAGACAGATGCTACATTTACATTGGTGTATTGCTACATTATTATAGCAATATAATGTAATATAATGTAATAGAATATAATGTAGTGGTCAAATGACACACAAAGCTAAATTAGCAAAACTCCACTAAATCCAGAACAAAATCTGAAAGAACTGGAGGTCAAATTGCACTGGAGAACCAGTGTAGGGGTCATGTAGCCACAGCTTATCCTGAGGGTAGCCATTTGCTCACAAAAGGTGTTATAGTCTCCACTACTGCTCCATGTGTACCTAAAAACTGGGCTATCCTAAGAGAAGCTGCTGTTGTGTTCGCTGCACAACTCAGTGACATTCACCTTATTGCAAAACTGATGTTAATTAGACCGGGGTGCATAAACATCAGTGCATCTGCTCCATTCACTGACTGCATCCAGTGTGAAGTCTCTTACCAATTCATCCTCCTTGAGATCAATCCATTCGAATTTGTGAATTTGAAGCCAAAAGATGTGGGTCCACTCCTTGCCAGTGTACATCTTCCAGTAGCGGTGGTTCATTACCTGGATAAGCTGCACTGATATATCTTAATTAGGTGGTTCAGTGTTCACAGAAAATGTTCAAGTCAGGCTGGGCTGATGAAAGATGACATTTTCATTGGTTTCACTGGTTTAAATGGTTTTGTCAACAAAATCTTCCTGCCACTCTACACTACCCGGTCCTCTGACTTATTCACCTACTTAATAAAAAAACCTCATTCTGATATGATTTAGAGTATTTTCAGGAAGTGAACCAATACAGTACTATTGCTTTCATCCATCTACCTGCAATGCTGAGTGCCTTAGAGTGAGACAAAAATATAACTACTGCTCTCGAAAACTAACCCACAACCTTTCTGTACCATGTATTTTAGGTTTAAGGTCTGATATCTCCAGTTCATCCAGGTGCAGAAGCAAGTGTGTTGTGGCTCATTACAAAGGAAGGTATTTGGCCATGTTAGTCTGAAGTCAGGCAGAAGGCAGAATAGGTTTGCCCCTCACAGACTAACTAAATCAGAACTGCATAAGCTTTTGTAAGCAGCAGTTTCCTTCATCAGATACTGAGAAAGGAACTGCTTTCTACTCCTTTCAAAGCCAGAGTGACTCCTTTCCAGTCATCAGAAGAAACAGTTTTCACCTGTTCCCTATAGGGACCTTCTTATCTCTACTAAGGATACTGTCAAATTAGAGCTGGGAAAAGATTTTCACATTTCTTCTTGTCAAAAAAAAATATACATATTTGATGACGCTGAAACACTTTGTAGATTTATGTCAATTGATTAAAAGGATAAAAATTATGACAAAAATTAAAATGCTTCGTGCTGGTAATTTCTAATAGGAGCAGTTTTTGGTTTGAAATGTCTTTCAATTTTATTTTAAAAACTTCCAAAATGGTCAACTTATCACTTTTTGAGGGGTAAAAACTTTGCTGGGAGTAGGGTTTTGAGGTCAGGTCACTTAATTAATGTTATTGATATTTTTCTTTTTGGTTTTTGCTGGGTAGAATTCATTGAATATAAAGGGAGTCAATGCTAGGGTTTAGAGGCAAAATAGGGTGTCATACTGGTGTTTGGAAGTGGTAGGGGGCAATACAGGCATTTAGGAGCAGGAGGGGATGTTATTCCAGGGTAGAAAATCCTTTTTGATATGGAAGGTTTTGCAGTGTTTCCTAAAGACTGTTGACTTCTTGACCTCTTTTTTAGGATAGGGTTAATGGAAATGGTGGACTGGAAAATGTCAATCAAGTGACCCTGGCTTTTCACACCTTAAGAGCTTTTTCACCTGCAGCCAAATGGAGTGGGCCTGATTCTTCACTACAGTTTATGCCACTGAAATCAATGAGGTAACAAGCAATAAGACTAATGCAGAGCTGCATCAGCACTGCCATTAAAGCAAACAATAGAAACATACCTTGCCTCTAATTCTGCTTGAGATTCTCCGAATAGATAATACCTAGTTAGCCACTGAAATCTGCAAGTAGCAACAGAGGGAAGTGGCAGGATTCTCTTCTTTTCTTTGAACATTTGAGTTTCTGATTCAGACCTTGTTTTTAACATTTTCTGTGGGATGTTGTTTAAGTGCAGCACACAAAAGCCCTGATCCTGCAAACATGGCACAGCAGTCGATAGCAGGATGGGTGCCAAAGTTTGCATACACACAAATACGCAAATTGCTAGTGTCGCCTCTTCTTGGAAGTAAACACTGCAAATTAGACTTGCTAAAACAAATGCTGAAATGGCTAATGCCATCGAATTGTCAAAATAGAGAACTGCAAATATCCTTGGTAATTTACATATCACCAAAGAAAGAAATAATGGGAAAATAATGAGTAATTATTGTTCTAGTCTCTCCCTATTCATTATTTCAAGTTAAGACATTTTTCAATATGAAATTAAAGTGGAAAATGTGCAGAAGGTACAAAATTATTTAGGTCAGGCAAGACTGGAAAGAAAATGAGGAATTTCAGAGGGACTTTACAAAGGCAGGTGGATGGGAAACACAGTGGCTAGTGAAATGCATTATTGCAAAGGCAACGTAATGGGCAGTGAGAGGTGAAGCCTGAATCTTTGATATATTTTACTGGATTGTAAATTAATAGCAAAGAGTGTGTACAGATCAGTAACTCAGCATGCAGTGATGGGAAAAGAAAAGAGAAATGTTAAAATGCATTAAAAATCATCTTGAAAGTCAGGGTTGCAGCTGGATGATTACATGGCAATATGGCCTGCTCTCTCCAGAATCTCCAAGCTCAGTTTATCAGAACCAGGAAACAAGAGCTTGGAAAGATGTATCCTCTCTGAGCAGGGTGTTTGTGCCCAAAAGCTTGCAAAGAACAATTTTTCTAATTATTTAGTTGGTCTAATAAAAGATATCACATTTACCCAAAGAGCCTTGTCTGCCTCCCCTCGGAGCAATAATTCCAAGTTCTGTCCAAGGAGGAGTTTATTCGTGGGTGGTGCTTTTAGGACAAACTCTTTCCTCCCAGTTTGACCCCTTTAGATAATACTGCACAGTAGGGTAGGGAAGATGTGCCAGGAGACTGCAGGGAAGATCCCAAATCCAAATGAACGTGCAATGACATGTCTGCCCGCAGGGAAATTTCCACTCTGCTTGTTAGAGTTTGCAAACAAACTGAGCACCTGAACTTTAAACCCAGGCAGGTGCAAACACTGGCAGTGCCTCTTCTCTGTGATGACATGTTTCAGGAGCAGGGAAACAGCACACAGGTCCATGCCTAGTTTAACTAGCTCAGCTCCCAGTACTGCGATGAGCTTTGACAGATGCTATCAGAGTAACTCTCCATAAATAAACATGTAATCAGGTTGCGTGCTGCAGCTTCACATCCTAAGGAAGAAATTCTGACACTTCTGTCCTTTTATCTCTCACATCTTTCAGCAGCTGTGAAAAGCTTCTGACCTCAAATGCTCATTTCTATCATTTCTGTGCAGCAGGGGTTGATGCCTGCAGAGCTGGTTACTCAAAGTTAAGGAGAAGGGAGGGGAGCTGGGAGCAAGCAGCAGGCATTTTGTTTTAAATCTTAATTGCACACACAGCAGTATTATGGAAATGTCAAGAGAGAAGCGATGGGGAAGACCAGACAAACCCTGTAGGAGGTCATTAGCGCACCAGCTTCCCAGCTTGATGAACTCATGTTGCTGTCGGGTGTTGGTCACAAGTAAAATGAGTCTACTGGTCTTAGCCTGGTCAAGAGCTGAGATATGTGCACATGTTACCTTACACACACAGTTTGACAAGCTTGGCTACCTCTACTCAAGACAGACTCAAGCATAACGGGGGGTACCACTGGATTGATCTGTAGTAGCTGAGCTTTGACAGGGGAGGGTGAGAACAGCAGGGCCTGGTGGAGCATAGCATGACTATGCATCGATAGAGCTGTATCAGGGAAATCGGTCTGGTATTTGCACGTGCTGTGCCTGATTCAGTGTAAGCTTTGCATTCCTTTTGTTTGCAGAGCTCCCTGTCCCATGGCTGAAGAATCAGGAGAAAGCTCAAAAGCGGGATGAGCCAGAAACTTTGTGCAGGTTCAAAAAACTCATGTGAATTACCCATGGCTTTGGGTTCTGCTGTTTCATCCCAGATGCACAAACTTCCGCTGGTGCCAGTCATACAGCCCTTTTACAGCCCTCTCCACAGATTTGGCATCCCTTGACTTTTACCACTGGCAGAAGACTTCATGTCTTGTCCCTTTTCTTCTGGCTTTCTCACATTAGGTGGCCTTTTCTTGGTTACCTCAGTACATATGCTCTGCTAGACAAGGTTCTTTGGGTAGATGTGGTATATTTTATTAGACCAACTAAAACAGTTGGAAAAATTCTTCTTTGCAAGCTTATGGGTACAAACACCCGTCTTCAAGCAGACGTCCTCTTCTTCAGGCAAAGTGACACTCTCGCTGCCTAAAGAAGGGTGTGTGTACCCAAAAGCGTGCAAAGAAGAATTTTTCCAACTATTTTAGTTGGTCTAATAAAAGATACCATATCTACCTGAAGAACCTTGTCTGCCTATGTCCTTAGACCAACATGACTACAACCAACACCCCAATGCACTGCTAGATGTTTTCCCCTTGGCAGGATTTTCAGGGAAGAGTCTCGTATGGGCTGCTGCCTGCCCTTGTCGTCCCAAAATCTGGGGGTGGGTGCTGTCTGTGGCTGGCAGAATGACCAGTCAGAAAGAAGGCACGGAAATAATTTCCTTTCCCCATCCCTGCAACACAGCTTTGAGGGTGGTTTGTAAAACCATGTGAAGAAGCATAGGGTGGAATGAACAAGGAGACCAATTTCTACAGGAGCAGGTGGTCTGTGGCAGCTCCCATCTGAAGACCATTGTTGTGAAAAGCATGGCCATTAAGCAGTCCCCTTGGACCCAAATATCCTCATGCACACCAGGACATTCCAGATCTTCTAGGTCAGTAATAGAGAGTGACTGAGTGAGCTGCAAGTGATGGTGATTCTCCATGTGTGAGAGTGAGTGAGTTTCCAAGGGAGAAAAAAATGAAAAAAAGAAATGGCACATGAGCATCCTCTACCCTGCACAAGACCCAGACTAGAAAACAAAGAAGAAAAGTGTCGCACACATTTTACACAGCCTCAGCTCCTGGATGTATGCACCTCACTGACAGACCCTCCATCCACTCCTGCCAGGGGAATTTGAAACTGGAGCCCAACTCAGCTTGCATACAGATAGATTCAAGAGAGCAAAGCAGTGAGGCACCTTCATTCATTCCCTGTTTTCATCACTACAGCCAATGCTACACAGACAGCTGACAGCCATTTCCCTGTGAATTTGAATGGATTATGTCAAGCTTGACTAATACAATGTTACAAGAGCTATAACCTTCCTTCCCAGGAATACAGGACTCATAGGTGTTAACAAACTAGTGGGGAACCCCACATGCCACATTTGTGCCACACCTTCATGTCTGCTTGGATTTTAGTGAGGCTTTCTGTACTGGGAAGTAGCCTGCCTGGAAGGGAAGTAAGGGCAGCAGAGAAATTAGGGGCTGATTGTCCTTACAGAGTCACTAAGAGCTTGGGTTAGGTCATTTTTATTGTAGCTCACTGCTGTTATACTTCTGTGTCTGATCCACACTGGACATGACTGTTAGATGCCTCAGCTACTAAGCTGGCTCCTTTAGTGCAAGATGTAGTGACTTCTGCCTTTAGATCTGAGAGCTTCTGCTGCAATCCTCAGTGTCAGCAAAAGTAGTCACCAAATGGCCACAGGCATGGGAAGAACTCACCCTTGGTAGTTAGCAATCAAGGGGACACCCAGAAAAGATAAGTGGGGAGACCAATGCTACAAGAGGTCCAAGACGGCATGGGTTGCTGCAAAGGAATTATGCACATTATTGAAAGGCATCTCTGAGGGGAGGCCAGCACCTGCTGTCCTCAAAGTCATGTTCAAAGTCTACATATTGAGAACAGCAACCAGCATCTGTTCCTGCAGGTATTGCGGGGACACCTGGAGGAAAGTGAGAACAGGGACTGGGGGTCAGTGACACTTATTTGTTGTGAGACCTGTGCTGGGTCTTTTCACATGGGCCTTTGGGCAAGTTTGCTGCCCTGGACTGTGTACTTGCTGCCTGAAGGATTCTCTGACTTTCCAAAGCTGCGTGCTTTCTGGTAAGTTTGTCTGGGTGTCCTCAGCACACCTGTGCAGTGAGATAATAGGGAGTGGAAGCATTTTATTCACTTGTTAATATTCCAATATTAACACATCTTGTTAAGGTCACAGCTGTTGTCCTCCAAGCGGGGGGGACAGGAGAAAATAGTCCTTTGTCTAGCAAACGTGAAAACAAGGCTTGGACATATGGATTGTTTTACTGGCTCCTAGACCTCTGTGCTTTCTGTCTGTCTCATACCCATGTAATATACACCTTATAATAAATCGCTTTCTCTCTCACTGCCTCAAGCTCTAATTCTTTCATTTTTTTATTTATCCCTCCCTTCTATTCTGTCCCTGCTCTAACCTCAATTCCCACTGCCAGCATTCTTGTTGCGGATATGTTTTGCAGTCTAGACAAGGGCGATCAGAACTAAAAGCTGTATTCAGGGTTCCTCACGGCTCCAGAAATGCTTCTGATACCACTGTGCAGCTGTGACCACGTTTAGTGCCTCTCTGCATCACGGGACATTGCAGCAGTTTAGGAGCTGATTCATTTGGGGAAATATCCAGCATGGCCACCCCCTGCCACAAAGCATCCTAAGAGTGCACTGCATATTCAGGGGATCTGTTTAATCTTTTTGCTACACCTGGGAATTTTGGAGCTCTTTTTGAAGTCTCGCAAAATTGTATTATTCCTACTCATGATGTCAGCTCTAGGGGAGGCAAAGAAAAATCGTTATGGATGCTGCAACCACTAACCCTTCTTAGATATGACAGATAGGCACCTATAGACTGTTATGAATTGTGGGACATCTCTCTGTTTTAAGCCCGATGGTTCTTTATAGTGAGAGCTGATGTTTGATGGCTCCAGTAAAACCACTTAGCAGGTGTGTGATGTGATGATCAGCTTCTGATGAGGTTCTTTATGGACCTCAGTTGTACGCTGATTATCCCTGTTTTTTGTGTTCCTGACAACAGCTCCCAGTGCTGCTGTAGCTGTGAGACACACAAAGTATATGATAAACTGGTCCATCACTCTCTCTCACAGGCTGTCAAATTTGCTTCTTCCCTGCCAGCCACACCTGCTGGGCAGCTGGTCTATCACTAGCATAGAGCAGGCAGCAGGCTTTGTCCTGATCCTGGTACAAGCAGTGCTTCTTTCTTCACTTTACCCTTATGATGCTTTGTGAGCAGCAGTGTGATAAGTCCAGTGGAGGTGGCTGTGGCTATCACGGTGGTATCATCTCTTCATCAGGAATTCAAGCTAACTGGCATTAAGGGCATCCAGTTGGGTTTTGCAAACAAAGTGCTGATCCAAACCTCACTGAGGGTAACTGAAAGATTCCCGTAGGTTTCAATGGGCTTTGGGTGGCCTTGTGCATATTTGTCTGCAGTCTCTGTTTTTTTGCTCATCTTCACTGCTGATTTTGCCACCTCTGCTGCCTTGCAACTTGCTAGAAAAATCAGTTCTCTGATCAGATTATTGGAAGTGTGACGGTGCACATTTGAACAGCTATCAGTCATCGCTTGAGCAGCCAGTGCCACTTTAATAAAACACAACCCACCCAGAATGGGTTAGTTTCTTGCCATCCTATCCTGCATGCACCCCACACAGGAGGCTGCCCACTGTCAAACCACTGCCATCCGCAGCCAAGGAGGGAGCAGCAGGGAACATGGAAAGGAAGCAAGGTGGGCTATAATGACGTAGCTAGAATGATCAGGCAGTGAATTCACTGAGCAGGGGCTGGTAATTTTTTGCTACCAGGAGCTGCCTTTTGTGACCTGGCCTCCTACCACAGGCTGTAGGTCCCTAGCCTCATGGTGTGTTTACTGGGTCCAGTAAAGATAATCAGACCTGAATGAGAAGCGCTAAACAACATTTTTTGTCAAGGAGCAGTAGGCAAGCCTCTGCAGCCCTTTTGCCTCTAACTAACCAACCTCTAGCTGAGGGACCATATCCCAATTCCTAACTTCAGTCTTCTACAATAGGGAGCATCTCGGTATTATAACTTTGACCACTATGCTCTGGGGCAGAGAGCTGCCTGCCCGTAGCCTTGCCACTGATCCCCAGCCCCTCCTCAGAGACAGTAAGCACAGGCACGGTGGGGCAGTTCCTTCCACAGAGCTCCCCTTGACCAGGAAGCCAAAGGGAGACATGAGGCAGCTTCTCCATAGCCTCAGCCCGCCGTGCCAGATTGGACTTCTTGGTGGGCCAAATCTAGCCCATGCGCTTTAGGTTGCCACCCCCAGCTTTAGATCAGAGCCCACAGGCTGAATCCGGCCCATGGAGCTATTTTATCTGGCCTGCTGGGCTACTGGCAGGCCACCAAAAGTTGTAGGTTGTGATCCTCTATGGAATTTGGGGCCCTTTGACCCTCCTGGTCAGGTTCATGGACTGCTAGTTTGGTTTGCTGAGGCTACCCCCAGACACCCTCCCCTGGACCAGATCCACTCCTGCCACCACTGGACCCCTTGCTACTGCCAGAGCCACCCTTGTCCCTATGCCTGAGGCTGGATCCAATACACAACACCTCATAGTCTGGATCCAGCCTGGGGCCCCAGGTGAGTTTAACACCCCTGTTTTACAGGAAAAAATATGTTTGAGGCTATGTGCGTTTTTTTAGACATAGCCCTGTAGAGGACAGTGGGCGTGTCTACATGAGATACTACATCACTATATTAATGAGCTACCTAATATCTAAAAATAACAGTGCGCTGCCAGGACTGCATAATACTGGCAGGTACAGTACCAAATGACTACATAGTACATAGCTAAGCAAGTACATAGCTAAAGCAAGTACCAAATAACTGCACAGTACCAAATCCATAGTCTCAGGCATGTGTAGACATGCCCACTATGGAGCAAAGTCCCTCCCTGAGCTTCACAGCTAGATTGTAAATGCAACATGCCCTTTGGCAATAAAACAATAAGAACAGGTGGACTTGGAGAGTGAAAGCTACTGAGCAATTTGTCCCTATATGATTAGTGCTAGCACTAATCCCTGGCACTTTAGCTTTATAGTCCACTGGACAAAAGAAGATGCAGTGAAGAGTGGCTTACACCATGCTTGAAGAATTAAAACAGCCACAGTGGATAAACCTGCAGAAATCACATGGCTGCTTTTCTGTGTCCTTTGTCCTGACCCAGATAGATACACGGGTGGATTCTGATACCATAGCTCACATTTGTCTTGCTTCAAAGCCCTTTGAAGTCAATGGGAGTCAATTTCCATTAAGCCTTTGGATCAGCACCATTAAGCACCACCTTACTCTGAGCCATTACAGCTATTCATTGAACAAAGAGCATCAGAATTTGACTCATATCACATCAGTGGCTGGGATAACATGAAATGATGGTATGGGGTGGAGGGCTGCTTTGCCCGTGAATAGGCAACAGGGTGAAAATGACAGAAATGATCCTGCTCTTCATGTCATCTCCCATTTACCAGCTTGACTGAATAAAGAGTTCTGCACAGAGTTTGGCACAACTTGTATGACTTTAAGAGTCAGTAAGTGATAGATGTCTATATTCTTGGACAGGAATCATATAGTCTGGCTGAGTTTCAACTGCCCTGCTGAAAAGTGAAATATTTTCTGGTACTTTTCACAAGTGAAAATGACAGAGCGTGGGAAAACAGAGAAATACACAGAAGGACAAGGCCGGTGAGAAAGAACGCGGAGAAGCTAATCCACCTTCTAGAAGAATAGGATATAAAGGAAATTGGCAAGAAAAGAGCCATTCTTTTGATTTCTCAGAGATGAAAAATGAAGGCCGCATATTCAATGAACATAACTCAGCTGTTGGCAATGCAGTAGAGCTTCTTTATGCCAGCAGTCAATTTGACCCAGAGTCTGATTAAAATATCAGTATCCCCAAATGTTCCCATTAAAAAGGTTAGGAAGAAACTTGTGCTTTGGTTAAAGAGCACCCAGCTCCAAAGTCATTTATAATAGCTGAAAGGATTAAATGCCATTAGGGAAAATAAAGAGAAAATGAATATGTAATTAAATGTTTAGGACAGCTACGAAAGACAGCACAGCACTGCTAGTCTGAATAATGTTTGGAGCCAATTCCCCAAGATCTGTCCTTGGGTTAAATTAATAAATATGGAACATATACTAGTGCAAAACAAAATAACTTTATGATTTTAATTACCTACTGTAGACTATTATTATTGTTATTGGTATAGTTATAGCAGTGATCAGAGGCCCCATCTTCTGACATCAGGACCCTTGTGTGCTTGGTGCTGTACAACCTATGTAGTAAGAGACAATCTGTACTAGAAAAAGTATAAAATAAGATAGCCAAATTGTGGCAAAAGAAACAGAATGGGGTAGTGATTTATTCAAGATTAAACAGCTGGATTGTGCCAAAGTTGAGGCCAGAATGCTAGTAAACTAATATGCTACCTGCTCAACCACTCTGTCTTGGCAAAAGAAGGCATCAGATTTTAGACTTCCTCTATACTTACTATGTTATTAACAAAATGAAATTCAAAGATAAAGGGTGAAGCTACATGTCACATGTATGTTAAACCATACTAAGGACACTTAAACCCAAGTATCTGCATATTAAAGCTTGTTAACTCATGCTAAGTGCCCTCTCAGCATCTCAAAGTTATGCCACTTCAGCAGAGGGTTAACTCTGGACCATGACACATAGCTTGTACATAACTTGTCTGCTCCAGGGAGATAAAATGTGCAATTTGTTGTTCTCCAGCACCCCAGGAAGCACTATTCACAGCCCCCATCCCCCTGTTCATTAGCTCTCTAGTGGCAATTCAGAGCTGTGCAGACAAGGAACAGTATTAATCTTAACGTGCAACTGCTCACAACATATTCTAACTTTAATGCTGCTTAATGTTCTACTTATTTAGTATGGTCTAAGTGTAATGTGTAACTTCACCCTAAATTAAAGAAAAGTGTAGAAAGCAAAAGGAAAATAGTTACACGACCCAGTTGTATTCAACAAGTTCTATCTTGGAAATTTCAAGAATTAATAGAAATTAATAATCAAATACAAATATAGTTTCATAGTTTCATAGTTTCTAGGGTCGGAAGGGACCTGAGCAGATCATCTAGTCCGACCCCCTGCCATGGCAGGAAGAGCACTGGGGTCAAACGACCCCAGTAAGGTGGTCATCCAAAATCCTCTTAAAAACCCCCAGGGTGGGAGCCTGCACCACCTCACTTGGAAGCTGGTTCCAGACCCTAGCCGCCCTGACCGTGAAGTAGCGCCTCCTGATGTCCAACTTAAACCTTCCCTCCGCCAGCTTGTGACCATTGTTCCTGGTCACTCCTTGCGGCGCTC
>NW_017728983.1:2173712-2199805 GCF_001723915.1 Gavialis gangeticus
TCAAAAGCCTTCCTGAAGTCTAGGAAAACTATATCCACTGCCACCCCTGCATCCAATGATTTAGTGACCTGGTCGTAAAAGGCCACCAGGTTGGTCTGACAGGACCTGCCGCTGATGAACCTGTGCTGGTTGCCCCTGAGCATGTGTTTCCCTGCTGGCCCCTTCTGGATGCATGCCAGAATAATTTTCTCGAACAGCTTGCCCAGGATCGAGGTAAGACTGACTGGCCTGTAGTTCCCCAGGTCCTCTTTCCTCCCCTTTTTGAAGATGGGAACCACGTTGGCCCTCTTCCAGTCCTCTGGCACCTCTCCAGAGCACCACGAGTGTTCATAAAGCATATATTATATGCAGCAATGAAAATTGTCCTAAGAAGTAATCTAACATAACTCAATTGTGTTCTATGCTTCTGAGAAGACTGTTTTTGCCCAAATATGGATACTTACTGCAGATATTTTTAAAGCTAATCTAACTTACCAATTAGTAGGAATGACCGGTGGTGACAATTGTCAGTTAACCTCCAAGTTAAAAATTCAAAATCACTCAAACCATTACATGCAGCTAGTTAAATCTCAGGATGAATTTTCTTGGCATTAAGAACCCAAAATAAGTTCTATACATGTACATGTTTACATGTGACATGCTGTAAACCCTAACATATACACGGTTTCATGTCTGAACAATTTTCTTATTCTTTGGAAACTCACCATTTAGATATAACCATAGAAAAGTTATTAATAGTCTTAAACTTCCAACTAATCCTCAAGTTATTAAATAAAGCCAGCAGAACTTTAATTCCTAAATCACTGAGTCAAGGTATAGTTTCTGTCTCTCCTGGCATGGCTGCCAACTTCATATGGTGTCAGACTGCAAGTGTCAATGCTTTTACATGCTTCTTTGTCATTCACTTTTCATGGACTCCAGCCAGTAAGTTGTGTGTGCAGCTATTCCCCTCAGATTCTGAGCATCTCTCAATGGTCAGTGGACTGTAGCTTTATCATTCCTCTGTGGTAGTCAAGTTGAAGTCAAAGGTCCACTTGGACCTAGCATCCTGTTGGGCTAATATGCTAAGATGTACCATCTAGCCAGCCCCGCATCCAGCTGCCTTTGACTATACTGTCTGAACAACCAATCTATATCTGAATCAACTGAAAGTGTTTTTTGGTGAGACTCGTGCTCCTGAAGACATAGCACTATGCCTTTCATTGTTCTGTCATCACATCCATGCGGGAAAAAGTACCACCTTGTTCCCTTTTTACCAACAAGGGAACAAGGAACAAAGACAGAAGGGAGATTAAATGAATTGTTCAAATCACAGAAGACATCTGGTGGTGAGCCTGGCTTAGAAACCTGATCTCCAGTGCTCTCAGCCAAGACTATCCACTCAATCACTCTCTCTGCATGGCACAGAATGGACCAACAGGACTTTGTTCTACCCATGAATCAGAAGGCAGGAAGATAGCAAATTACAGCATCCACCCTGTTGTGTTTCTAGGGTGACACACCAGTGAACCAGCCCATATACATTGCTAGTGGCAAATCTAGCCCAACGGATCTACTCTAGCTAGTTCCTTGAATAATCCATTACCAAGTATGTTGTAAATTCAGCCTTTCAGATGTAATGAAAAACAAGGCAAGCAGCTTTTTGCTGCACTGATTTCCTGGTAGAGTATAGGCCTGATGAAACCAGGAAGTCTGGCTGCTGATTTTTCTTCCGCTGGGTGGGAGCAGTTATTTCTTGTTCCAGCGAGAGTACATATTAATTTACTTAACAGCAGCAAATGAAATTATGTGTATCTTGGGCATGATACTTAAATGATCATTAAAATAGAAGGTAAATTTATGCAAAAATATTGGGGTGAAAATGTACAGTGATCATAAGCCTCCTAACAGAGACATAACAAGCAGAGATGGTATGCTGGGCAAACCCTGCAGGAGAACAAGTTGTGGGGGGTGCAGAAGTCTTACTTCAAAATGGGAAGTCCTAAATGATCCACTACTGCCACCACTAGACCCCTTGCTGCTGAGGGTCCCCCATGGCATGTGGGGTCAGATGAAAGCACTCCAAGATAAGCACCTTTAGTAATTTGTGTCTGTGCAGCCCTGCTGTCTTCAGAATGGGAGGGTGGAAAGGGAGTGGAAAGAGTTTGGGTTTGGGAGGTTTTCAGCCAGCACTGGGATGGTTGGGTGCGTGGATTGGAGGCCCCCTGAAGTGTGGGGGATCCAATCCACCCACCCCACCCTCCAGTGCCAGCTAGGCAACCACCAGAACTACCTCCCTCTGCTCCCTTCCCCCCCTCCCATTCTGAAAACAGAGTTGGGAGGAGGGAGGAGCATTGCTAGGAAAGTATGGCTGCAGGCTTGCAGCCACTCTAAACAGCAGCAAAATGCCCCTGCCCCTGGGATCCAACAGCAAACATCTGCAAAGCTCCATGAGTTACAATAGGGAGCTACTCTTCTGTTTGCACCTATAATGGCATCAAACATGATGCTTTATCCACAAGATCTTATGAAAATTAACATTTTTGGTTGTCTTTATTATATTTCAAAGATAAGTTGCCCTGAATTTTAAAGACCATTTCCCTGAAGAGGGTCCAAATAAATCAATTGCCTGTGACTCAGGTACGTCTCCCAGGCTATATGAGCCAATACAATGTTACAAAAAGGTCTACATTAAATGCATGCCAAATAATCATGGAATTATTCAACAGATAAGGCCCTACTTAGCCAGCAAGGATACGATTTGGATAAACCAGGTATGCTTCCTCTGAGCTGTAAGCAGCATAGTTCCAGAGAAGTATTGTCCTAAATTTCAGTAGTTTAAAGATCCATGCATGAGTTGCATGAAAGCCTTAGGGTATATGCACACAAGGCAAGTTACTGCCAGGTAAGTTAAGGCGTGAATATGTGTGTGTGTGTGTGTATATACACACACACACACACACACACATATAGATATGAACACAGGCAATTACCATATATATATGGTGTATAACTTTATACATGGTAACTGCCTGCCTTCATATTCTTAACCTATGGCAATGGCAAGGTAGCTTAGCCCTCAGTGAAAGTAGCTTTCATTTCATGTACCTTCTGATGATAACATATCCATGAACCTATACCCTTATGCCAACAGGCCAGAGGCAACAGTAACTAGTATTTTCAAATTGTAATTTTTAATACCTCAGATTAGCAAAGGCTTATCTTGCAGGAGTGGTTCAAGAGTTGTGGCCACTATTTCCAGGGAAGTAGGTTCATTTGGATTGTTCTGAGATGAATATGC
Source organism: Gavialis gangeticus (assembly GCF_001723915.1). Lineage (NCBI taxonomy): Eukaryota > Metazoa > Chordata > Crocodylia > Gavialidae > Gavialis > Gavialis gangeticus. The sequence goes on from NW_017728983.1 coordinate 2,176,993, forward strand.
TCCAGAATAAGCAGGTGCATAATCAACAGGATCAGAAATGAGTGTTTCTGTACAGTGGGGCAGATTTTATTCGATGTACTTGGTGTGTAAGTGGATTTAGACACACAAATCTAGTCTTATTCCACCCTGCCCAAGCCCCTGAAAAACAGCTCAGGCAAACAGTGGATCCTTCTACACTTCATTGTTTTTCTGTGATTGAGTCTGAAGGCTAGGATGAAGTTGTATTAGAAAAGAGGATTCATTAACAGATTTTCAGGGCCTGGACAGGCTGGAACAGAATTAACCCTAAATTCACTTATGTTTCTAATAGGACTAGAATCTGGCCCTGTGTGTCCACGGTGAAAGCAAACTACATGATTAAGGTTTTGCACTTAGTTCTAATCACTCCTGGGTTATATGGAGTAGTTATAAACCAGGCTTCAGATTCCATCTTGAGAATCCTGCAGCATTTTCAGGTTAATAATACTGACATGTCTTGTCAGTCCCTAGCCATCAGAGCTCTAGTGGGGAAAGCCCAACACATTATTGGGAATTTTAAAACTGCTTTGAAAACCGTCAAGGGAGATAAACTATCTTTTAATCAGAAAATAGCTTCCTTCCTGCTATCTCATGGAACAACAGCACATCGTTTTGCAAAAGGCATGCCTGCCTAACAAGTAGTTGAAAGATATGTATGCATTGGAGTGGAAGACAGGAAAAAATGAGAATGGAAGGTATATTTTGTAGAGCTCTCTAAAAAAAATGGGTCTTCAGGATTTTAATAGGGGGTGACACTAATGGATTCATGAAAGAGAAGGGGAGCAATTCCTGAGACTGGGATGTTGGAAATCACAACAGTATTTATTTGCACCCTAGTTTCACTGCTGACCTGACTGCAAGCATGGACACAAGTGTGCTGGAAGTAACACCAACCAGATGACTTTTCTATTGTCCCCACATGCCTGGTGACTGCAGCTAGGCAGGAACCAGGATTCTATTTCCAAAGAAAGTCCATGATTTTGATTTTCTTTTCCTTTCTGAAAACAAATGAAAAAAATTCAGAAATTCTGAATAAGTTTTGTTCTGCCTCTTCAATCTTTTAAAAAATAAAAATAAGAAATAATTCCCTTTAAAAATATTTATGAAAAGGAAAAATGAACCATGTGCATTCTGAAAATATTGTTTTAATCAACATTTCCAAATGTATTGACAAAGAATATCATTTTTTGATGAAAACTCATCTGGACTCTATTGACTTATGATATGAAACGTGATAGTCAGTGCCCCAAAACTCAAAGCAATGGACTGATATCTAGGTTGGACATATTCCAAAGCTTCTCAGGTCATTAGAAGTTTTCCTAGTGATTTCAACAGGATGGGCAGGTGAATGTTTCCCTATTGCTGCTAATTCTGAAGGTGCAAGTGAAATGGTGAATTTTGAAACACCAAGATCAGATTTTCAACTTCGCTTTCTGTGTATTTCTATTCTACGAGTCTTGCACTCAGAAGGTTTTCATGCTCCCCTCCCATCTGCATCCTCTGAAACATAATATAGAATTTCAAGAGTAATGTCATGCCCTGTTTTTATTTGCTGGCCTTTGAAGGACTCCAGAGTCGCTTGTTTGTTCTCCCTCAACAAAGCATTGCTAAGTGACTGTGGATACATACTTCCACTAGGTGCCTGAGTTCATAATCTTTTGTATTTGCAAAGGGACAAGGCAGGGAAAGGGACACAAAAACACATAACTTTGCCATATATTTCACTGTGCAGTTGTGACAAGGTAAGCCATGAAATATAAGATTCCACTGTGCAACTTGTTGATTTCCCTTGGAAACTTTGATGAAAAATTAGATAGATAGATAGATAGATAGATAGATAGATAGATAGATGTGTGTGTGCCTATGTATGCTTGCAGTCAGGTCATTTCCCACTATTGGAGCTGCATTTGTAGATAGCATCCCTATTGTGGCAGGGTTTTGTTCTCATCTGCAATACTGCTTTCATCTGCAACAGTGGAACTAAGGTGAAAATAGATATGATATGATATGATGATATGATATTTGATAACAGTACAATACAATACGATCTTTGCATGGAAATAGCATATCTTATATCATATCACATTTATAAATACACACACACACACACACACACGGTATATATGTTTCCAGTTTATATTTCCCATGGAAAATGTTGACTTTTCATTTAAAAACCCCTCTGAACTATTTCAGCCAAACTCCAAAACGCTGCGATGATGAGTCATGAGAATTCCAGCTTGACTTTTCATTCTTCTGTTCTCTGTTTTAGCCAGACTATCTTGTTAGACTACAACTTCTACGATAACCTACCGTCTTCCTTTCTGGTGGGTCATCTGATCATGGTGGACCATACAGGACAAAGTTCAGTGAGGAAACCTTGCCCATTTAGGAGAATGTGAACCGAATCAAAACATTGCAGTTTTCAAGTGGTTTTCAGGTGGAAAAAATGGGGTTTTTTGGTTGTTGGTGATGGCAGAAACTTCTCATGAACATATTTTTAGTACCCTCCTGCCCCCAACTTTTCATTGAAAAACAGTTTTGTAGAATGACTCTTAAAATATTCTCCCTATGAGGAGAGCTCGTTCTATTTTTTCTTGACTATTGTGTGCATTATAAGGGAACTCACATGGGAAATAATGAATTAATTCCTAATTTATGCTTATGCCAGTTTCTTCCCTAGCACATGTTATATTTACTGTTGCCTCTTGGGCTCATATAATTACATGTTTGGACATTTTCCCTTGTGTTTAAGATAAGAATTATGCTCAAATGCAAGGCCATCTGAATAAATTTGGTCTTGAACTGCTAATATGGATTATCAGAGCTGATAACTGCCCTGTGACAACTGCTGGTGAATTTCTTCATAATAAGAATTTTTTAAAAAGCACCCTCTTTGAAATTTAAGGCTGTAGTAAAGAGCTTTGATGCTCCTTCTGCTTCAAGGAGCAATATATCTTCTCCAATTCCCCAGCAGGAGGTACAGCATACTGCCATGGACCTTCTTCTGTTCTGCTCTGATCTCACTCTGAAAAGCAGGAGAAGACAGAGGGGTCAAGGACTTAATTCAGTCTCTGCCTTGGCATAGCAACTAGGACAGAGCACTGAGAGAAACTCCTTGCATCTCTGCCTTACACATAGGGGGTGTCATTCTATTCTTTCCTGGAAGCGAACATTTGTGGCATTCATGTGTGGAAGTTTTTTGTTCCTGGAGGTATAATCCAATGCATTCAGATGACTAGGTATAAGAGAGAGTCCTCCCATTTTTCCCCAAATAGGTAAGTAGCCAGGGTACTCATCTGGGAAGCTGGAATTCCTTGGTCCTGGGCCCCCTTCACCCAGATCCGGGGCTTTAACTTCCCAACACAGCACTTCTAACCACCACACAACAGGTCAGCCATCACCCTGGCTCTTTTCTAGTGCCTGCATTGAAGCTGTACCTCTGGACAACACCAAGAGGGAAGTCTATAGGAGATATCTTAGAGCAGAAGGAAAGCAGCAAGCCAAAGCATCTTTGACTCAGTGAAGTTGCTGCTGGCCTAGGATGATGGCCCTGCTTTCTGCCTGGGGCCCTTGAACTGCCCTTGATCCCTTTTTTCCCAGGGGCTACATTAGTGGCTCAGCTTCAAAAGACATGCCGGACAAGGGAATGAGTAAAGCCAGACCTGCGGTAGTGAAAGGTGACGTGGTTCACCCCAACTGGGTGAGTGGGGTCTCAAACCCATGATCTTCGGTATCCTTGGTGAGTGAGGTACGGGGCAAAAGGGGGGACACGTGCGCACACACAGGTTTTTCACTCTCACTGCTAAGTCTGGTAGTCACTAGGGCTGTGTGAGGCTTCGGACAAGGCTTCAGATCTGGAGAAGCTTTTGATGCTTCGGGGTGGGAAGCAGCACATTGGGTCGAAGCGCCGCCTCGTTCAGCTTCCTGAAGTGGTTCGGAGCTGCCTCGGAGATCCAGCCATAGGGTATAACAGGGAAACAATAAAATATCTATACCTTTGTTGTTTTGTGTCTGATTTGGATGAAATTTTTAGGGATGATATACTCTGCAGAGAGCATGAATCATGACCAGTTTCAAGAAGATCAGTACAGGGGTTTGGGGGGAACTTCACCCCAAATTCTTGAAAGCAAAACTCATGTCACATCTAGGCATTACAACATAGGGTGGTGAAAACTGCAGGGGTAGTAGCCTATACTGAGGTCACAAAGCCTGCCAGGTTTCAAGAAGATCAATGCAGGGGTTTTGGGGAAACTGTACCCCAACTCCTTGAAAGCAAAACTCTTGTCACATCTATGCGTTACAACACAGTGGGGTCAAGACTGCAGGGCTGGTAGCTCTTGCTGAGGCCACAAAGCCTGCTAAGTCTCAAGAAGATCGGTGCAGGGGTTTGGGAGGAACTGCACCTCAAGCTGCGGACAAGCAAAACTTGTGACATGGGTGACCCTGCGTGTATTAAGGCGCAGCGGGGTGACAGCTGCAGGGATGGTGGCCCCTGCTGCAGCCACGATGCCTGCCAGCTGTCAAGGAGATCGGTGCAAGGGGGTTCTGGGGCCTGCACCCCTAGCTGCTGATGGACAAAACTCATGCCATGGGTGTTTCTGGAACTCACTGTGTCTGTCTTGGGGCGTGGGAGACACTACTGCAGGCCTGGCTGCCAAGCTACTGTGTTACCAGTTACCAATCAATCGTTATTCACTCAGGGACCAATTCAATACACAGCAGTTAATTGCCATCAATTAGCACCTACAAAATCAAGCTAAGGAGAGGAAAGACTCAATACAGACAATCAACTGCCCCAGGACAGACACAATCAGTCCCACAAGCACCCATGGCATGAGTTTTGCCTGTCAGCAGCTAGGGGTGCAGGGCCCCAGAACCCCCCTGCACCAATCTCCTCGACAGCTGGCAGGCATCGTGGCCTCAGCAGGGGCCACCATCCCGGCAGCTGTCACCCCGCTGCGCCTTAACACATGCAGTGTCACCCATGTCACAAGTTTTGCTTGTCCACAGCTTGAGGTGCAGTTCCCTCCAAACCCCTGCACCAATCTCTTGAAACTTGGCAGGCTTCACGGCCTCAGTACAGGCTACCACCCCTGCAGTTTTCACTACCCTATGTTGTAATGCCTAGACGTAACATGAGTTTTGGTTTCAAGAATTTGGGGTAGATGTCCTCCCAAACCCCTGCACCGATTTTCTTGAACTTGGCAGCTTCAGAGCTGCTTCAGCTAGATCAAGGTGGAAACCTGGTCCAGAGCTCTGGATTGGATTCCGGCCATCTGAAGTGGCCAGATCCAAAGCTGGATCAGATCGCTGCCAATTTGCACAGGCCTAGTAGTCACCAAAGCTGGATGGCTACATTTTCAGATGTCTAAGTTTGATACACATCTACATATAGACACATGTAGAGCATGCTGCTACAGGGCATGCTTTTTTGGCATGACTGCATAGTCACCCAGGCATGTGTAGTACCACAAATTCAGCAGCAGAAGATCTGTGTGGAAGTACAAAAAGGCCCTGTAGATCTGGCACTTAGATGACCAGGAAGGGAATAAAATGAAACACTGGCTGCTTGCTGAAGGGACTTGGCTATTGAGTTAGCTATGTGTATTGCAAACAGAGGCAGCAAATGGTTGCAGAAAGAACTCTGGTCTGCCTTAAATCTCTGCTCTGGCTGCAGATGCCAAAGGGTGAGCTGCAACTGGCACCTTGCTTTGGTGAGATGAAGAATGCAGGGGCACACAGAAGTGCAGAGCTTTTTGTTAAGGTTTCTTTCCCTTTGTGGAAATTGCCTGAGCTACCAGGTATTTCCCACCATTGTAGTTACAGCTGTCCCTCTTAGCACTCATATGACCCCCATTGTCAGCATATCTGAGCCCAAACTGCTTCAGCCTGATGATGACTAGGACCTGGCAGGACAACTGTTCACATACTGATCAGCCCAACAGGTAGTCATGGAGCAGGCCTACCAAATAATACCTCACACTACATATATGATGAAGGAAGAGGTGCTACCACTCTCCTCCCAGTAGTTCTGTTGCTGAACCACTCTCTTGGCATATGGGAAAACCAGGTTTAGTTCCCTTTTTTACCGGATTTGAAGCAAGGTAGCATTTTAACCCTAGTCATTTGCTTCCTGTGAGAGTGCTCTGAACCACTAGATTATTGAGTTTTTGGGGCGAGTATCTCTCAGCATCTACTTTGAAGTTATATTCATTGGGTCAGAGAGTGACGATGACTTCAGGCTGGAGCCTAGGACAATCATCCAGAGGCCCAGGTCTCAGCCACCGCACTAGTAAATAGCAGGATTGGTGACCTAACTCTTGGAGGGGATCTGTGGCTATGAAGGCTTGGCTGATGGGAGGCACTTAATGGTAAGCTCCACCTTCCCCACGCTTTCTATTGCCTAAATCAGGCAGCTGTCTGCTTAGCGTGCTGACTGTTGTAGATCACATTCTTATGCACCTAACTTTCCCCCTACATCAGTCAGCAGCTTTGAATTCTACTAGGACACAACACAGAGCTTAAACACCCTTTGTGAATTTAGTTCTGACTTGCCCAAGGTCACACAGGAAGTCTGTGGTGAATCTGGGAACTGAATTTGGGGTCCCTCACACCCTTGACAAGTGCCCAACCACTAGACTAGTCTTCCTGTCTGGAGTCATCCCTCTGGGAAAGCAGTGGGGCACTGGGTATCTCAGTCCAATGGACAGGGGAGGAATCCAGCTTGCAATATTGTGTCATGATGCCAGCACAGGGTATGCCAGACAAAGAGCACATAGTTAGGCAGAAGAGAGCTAGTTCGTAGAGGGAGAAGGACTTTTATAGGGAAGAAACCTGAGGTCTGTTTGCAAAGTTTAGATAATTTGAATTAGCAGGCACATTCTAGATGCTTGGCAGAACTGGACCTGAATGTTTGCAAGCCACTAACTGAGGCTTCTAACACATCTGTGATATCCTTGCTACTCCAGGCGATTGGCCATTTCCTCTGGGATTTGGTTTGTTTGTTTGCAAGGGACAGACATCAATGAAATACAAGGCTGAGACTTAAATTCAGCAGGACTCGCACCCAAAGGTTTACTCCTGAATAACATGCATTCTCCCAGTGCACCAAGCCCCTGGCCTTCAAGCCTCTTCTGTTTTTACAGACCTTCCTTGTCCATCCCTATGCACTTATTTCACCAGCAAGCTGAGACTCAGGAGAAAGGCTCACTCAAGCATTTTGGTTCTGCGCTAAGGTGTATTCAGATTTAGATGATTTCAGCAATACTTCAGGTCTGAATCCAAACACCTGATATGTTTTAGCTGCTGTTCTCCTCCAAATTGCTCATCAGACTACCTTCCTTAGGATACTCATTTCCACTTGGAAACAACTTTCAGGAGCATGTGATGCTAATGATGAAACAATGATGATGGTCAGAAATGCTGAGCAGGGTTGGCTGTTGCTGCCACGAGCTGACAGTGAGCTGAGAGTTGTAGCAGAGCTGTGTTCATAAATTGGCTAGTGTAGGAGGGCAGGAGGTGGGAAGGGTGGGGGAAGCAATGTTTTTAAATAGATATTTATGAAGGATATCAGCATTTGGCATTTCCCGATTTCAGTACAGTGGAGGAGGAACCAAGAACTCCATTTCACATCCTCCTTCCCCACATGCCAATTAGGGCCAGATTTGATTGCTTTTATTCATACACAGGGTGCGTCTATACGTGCATGAACTTGCTTCAGTTAATGTGCATTAAATCTAGTACGTCCATTGTGAAGTACTAGGAAAATGTGCATTAGCCTACTTTAATCCACATTAACTAAAAAGCATGTTTTTAGTGATGCTTTAATGCACATTAAAATAGGCTAATGCACATTAAAGCGCATGTGTAGACTCACCCACAGAGTAGTAATTTATTATGGGTGTAGCCCCACTAATTTCCACAGGCTAGTTTCTCATACCCTAACTCATTCTGAATAGCACCTTTTTTTCCTGAGTGGCTTCAAGGATTTCAGTGGAATAAAGCACAGCTAAGCACAAAGAAGGGTGACTTCTGCTTACCAGTGCCTTTGAGAGCAGTCATAACAACACGGCAGATGAGGATTTTAACCACCTATGCCACACCCTTGGCAATAGATGGCTACATCTGGAGCTGGGGCTAGACCCCAAAAGAAAGCATTTCTGCTTTTTCCTATATACAGCCAAGTATGGGTGCACTTCCCAAACAATAACCCCATGCACTTTGCTTCCTACCTGCTCACTTCACAGTAACAGGGAGCTGAAAAATCAGTGAGCTGCCTCCTAAGGGTTGCAGGTCTAAATAAAAAGTCAGCTCAATTGTGCCCTGTCCTGTGTCCATCTTTACATTTAGGACCACCCCAGTGTAATTTGGAGTTCCACTTTCTGCCCAGCTGGCAGCTACCTGCTGGTGCCCCACTTTCCATCTCTGCAGACTGCTCACCTCAAAAGTATTGAGTCAGAAATCACAGGGCTCCGGATAATCTTCAGCACCAGCTAACGGAGAAACTGCCCTTTCAGCAGCATCTAAAGTTCTTGACCCTGCTCTTTGTCTGTTGCTGATTACTTCAATCCCTTCCCTTCTCCTTGGCTAGGGCGCAGAATCTTTGGGAGGTGCTTGTTCCCTATTGTTTGGCTGCACTGCTGTGCATCCGAGTCTGAAAAGCATGTTCTTCGCCAAAATAGATTTGTTTGTTCTCTACCATCTCTCCACACATTCTGGGGAAATCAACCACCCATTTTCCTAAAGCTGTGATTTCCCTGGAGTGTCTTTTGTTCATGTAGGCGGGATATGAAGCCTGCTATAATTTATGTTCCTGCATTTTGCATTCCCTGCATCTTGGACACATTTATGGTCCCAGCCCAGAAGAACACAAAGGAGTCCAGCTGCTCCCTATCCCATCCATTCATCTGCACCCAATGTGTGCAGAAGACTGTTAGCAGGGGACAGAAAATGACTTTTCTTTCAGGGCTGTTATTGAGAATCATGCACAGAGCTGGGAGGCAGAATTTAAAAGCTATATGGGCAAAGCAACTTGAGAGTGTGTTAATGGGATTATAGTGATCACTCCCCTCCACCCCCATACACTACATGAGAAGTTATAGGGACCAAGCCTTATTGTATCAAGACCTTATTATCTCAAGATGCTCTCAAGCACACCAAAGACCAAGGTCTCAAGAGTGCCTGCAGAGTTATGCCTCGGAGTGGGTTTGGATCATGGCAGTGGGAGTTGGTGAACAGGACACGGCTGGGGAGGGGGAGTGACCCACTGTCACAAATAATATACTTACTGTTATATCCACTCAGGACTACCACACTTGCAAAGCTTGCTGGGGAAGAGGGCATGTGCTCAAAAGGAGAGGTCACAATGCTAAAGACTGTGCCAGTCAAGTTTATCAAAGTCAATGGGGTAGCTTAAGGATTATTAAAGAAGACCTGGTCCCATATTCTACAGCTTGGGGATTCAGACCAGGCGAGTCTTTTTTGAGGGACCATGTAAAGGGGTGGGTAGGGGACTAGATATGGGGACACAGATTAAATAAGTGCAAGTCCCTCTTGTTTTGCCGTCTCTGTAGCCAATACAAGCCTATTTTCCACAGGTGCTTTTAAATCCTTCTTTCATCCTTGTGTCTCCTTTGCCTGGATATTCAAATTCCAAGAGATTTAAATCTATAGATCCACTGGTTCCATACCTAAATCAATTCACTTAATGATATCTACGGCTGGTGGAATTATTTCCTCTGAAACATTGCAACTAAAGAGAGTATTATGCAGTTAGGAGCATGGCTTACTAGCCGAGTCCTGAATTACCTGTCTTCCCCCAGTGCAGGAGACTTTGAAAAGACCACTTCTGCTAACAGCTTTCTTCTTAACAGAGCTGGTCAAGAAATGATTTTTCCCCCTCACTTCCACAAAAAAGAGGGAGAAAAAAGCCCTCTGAAATTATTTGGAAAAAAAAAAAAATCTAATAATTGGTTTGTTTTCTGGCAACCAGAAACTACATATCCTTAGATTAAAACTGAACTTTAGGGGATTTTGGTTTCTGAAAATTGGGTAGTGGCTGCCATTGGACAAACCCTCCCAAAATTAACTAACTATGTTGATTTTTCTTTTTTTGAGGAATGAATATTCCCATTTCATTGCAAAGCATTTTTCAAACTGAATTGGACCGGCTTTACTGAAAATGGAAGGGTCTGGCAGCTGGACCTGCTGTGTCTGATTTTACTGAGTGTAATTTAAATATATTTCTAGGCTCCGAGAGTTCTAGGAGAAACTCCACTTTTTACACTGGAAATAAAGCATAAAGTAATAATAATAATGAAAAAACCCCTCTCTGCTCTGGTTAATGCTTGTGTTTCATTTTGGTGTGCGTCAATAGAGCTGCATGAGCATAACCTCAAGCAGGATTTCAGCCTCAGATTTCTGCAGGATGATTAAAGTCAGAATAAAAGTCCTGCTGATCCGCATATGTAGTGTCAGCTGGGAGTTGTCTCTGCTGCAAGCACAGCTGTATGGGACTAGACTATCTAGCGCTGCATGAAGTTTTTTATTTTGTTATGATTAAAGACTTTGGTTGTGTTTATATTTGCGCAAGTTAGTGAGGAGCTCATGGCATCCTGAGTCACCTGTGAATATTCATTGGCATTTTTAATTGAATTCACTTTGATTGAGTTCACACTTTTTTCTGTGATCACTTTCCGGTAATATCCTATAGAGCGTGCATATCAACAGGAAGGTTTTCTGGAACACTGCAGCAATAATAAATGCACTGTAGGACATTATTAGAGAGTGATTTTGGCATTCACAAAAGAGAGGCACATGGACAGCTGGACAGGTAACTGGCCCACCACTCGGGAAACCTGACTTCAGCCTCTAGCTGTGCTGTGTCCCTCTGCACAATTCACTTTTCCTATTACCCTCATTTGCCTTGTGGGTTTAGATGGGAAGTTCCTTGGGAAGGTGGCTATGGAAAGTGCTTAGCAAAGGGCTCTGATCTGAGTCACATAATAATCACACCCGAAAGATCTACGTTAAAAGATCATAAGGGCATAGCTCTGAAGTTAACCATAGAAGGTTTGCACAGGTTTAAGTCCCAGCAATTCATGATTCCCAGGTGAGTGTACAAATGTACGAATTATAGAATCAGGCTTCCTTTCTTTCTTTGGTTTAAGGGTCAACTTTTTATGCAAAGTTTAGCACAAGATCTTGAGAGAGACCCTTCCTCCAGTAGCCTGGTGTTGGCTATAGAAAATGAGGGTTGGAAGGGACCTCAGGCGGTCACATCTGGTCCAACCCCCTGCTCAAAGCAGGACCAGCCCCAGCCCCAGCCCCAACCCCAGCTAGATCATCCCAGCCATGGCTTTTCCTAGCCTGTCTAGCCAGGTATTAAAAACCTCCAAGGATGGAGAGTCCACAGCCTCTCTGGGAAAACTGTTCCAGTGCTTCACCACCCTCCTTGTGAGAAAGTTCTTCCTAATATCTAACCTCAACTTCCCTTGCAGTAACTCAAGACCATTGCTCCTTGTTCTGTCATCTGCCACCACTGAGAACAGTCCAGATCCATCCTCTTTGGGACCCTGCTGCAGGTAGTTGAAGGCTGCTATCAAATCCCACCCCTCACCTCCCATCTTCTCTTTTTCAGACTAAATACAGGTTAACCTAGCTTTATGCTATACATGGATTCCTGGAAAATGGCGCAGAACTTGAATTCGCATAACATTGGGGAACCCACTTTACAATGTAACAAATAGGGATACATTCCAAGACCTCGACTGTACTGACCCCCAGACCACTTTTACAAGACAATTTTGGTACTCACCAACAGCACACAGTACACACAAGCACAGGGCACTATCACAATGGGGGTGGCAACTACAGAAGTACATGTCGCAGACAACAAGTGAGGAGCACAGATCCACACAGGAAACTATATTTTGGTGCATGTCACTCCCACAGTGCACTGCACAAAGCAGCTGACTGCTGGCTTCCACCACACCAGTCACGTAAGAGTGAATTTGCCTTGCATATAGTGAATTTTTGGTATAAAAAGGGTCATCACATAAGAATGAATTCACACATACAGAACCCACATAAAGCGAGAGAAACCTGTAAGCCCAGTTTCCTCATCCTCTCCTGACAAGTCATGTGCCCCAGCCCCGAACCATTTTCTTTGCCCTCTGCTGGACTCTCTCCAATTTCCAACATCCTTTCTGTAGGAGGGGGCCCAAAACTGAACACAGGACTGCAGACATGGCTTCAGCAGTGCTGAATAGAGGGGAAGAATCACTTTCCTCAATCTGCTGGCAGCACACCTACCATTGCAGCCCAGTATGCCTTAGCTTTCTTGGCAACAAGGGCACACTTCTGGCATATATTCAGCTTATTGCCCACTGTAACCCCCAGGTCTTTTTCCGCAGAGCTGCTGCTTAACCACTCAGTCTCCAGCCTGTACTGGTGCAGATTCACATCTTTGAACCACACCAGGCAGAGCTGTATCCTACACATTTCAAGTTAGTGTCCTTTTCCCCCTTTACTCTGATTTTTACAGGAATTCCATCTCAGGTAGTAAGACCCCTTCCTACTGAACGTTTTGTGGAAACTAATAAATTTTGGTGCAATATTTTGGATTTAATGGATTGGGCATAATGAAAAGAAAAATAATGGAAACATTCCTGACCAGGTCTCGTATGGCAAATCCCATTTGGGTCAGAGTAGCAGCTCAGAGCATCTTATGGAGATTAGAGATACTGGGGCACGTCCTTCATTGTTTCCTCCAGACTTTCTCAAGGCAAAGCTCTCCACTAAGAAGAGAGGAGTCAGAGCTGTATTACTCCTGAATCTCGTGCATGATACTTGCCTGTCCCCCAGACAAGAGCTATGCTTAAAAGAGGAGGCTTATTTGGAGAAGCAGGCTTTCTGGAAGCCCAGAACAGTTCCAGATAAAGCCTTCTGCTTCATGACAGCTCCCTTTCCCCATTCTCTTCCCTGTGAGCTAAATCAAAGCTTTCCTCATGGGCTCTGCTGGGCCAAAGGTAGGATTTCAGAATGGGTGCACGTATCATCTACACCTGCCCACCTGTGGTTTCTGTTGCTCCTAACCTCTGACCAGAATGGTTGAATTTCACAGAGGCTAAGGAGGATTCCTCTAGGATGGTGAATAATAAAAATATCCCCATTTCCCTCTGTACCTACCTTCTCTTCTTTCCTCAGTCTTCATACATCCAAAGCCAAACTCTACATGCCAAACTTACAGCAGCATCTCTTCTAAAACAGTAAGCTCTAGAAAGGGCTCTGCACTGGAGATTGAGAGGAGATTCCCTGAACAGAGTGGCAATAGTGTCAGCAAAAGCTGATTCAGCCCCATGGTTTATAACCCACACTTCTTTAAGATCTGTGTTGTCCAAGACCTGAAGGAGAAGGAGGACAATTTTGTGGCTGAAGCACTATAGAAATCTCACTATTAATCTCCTGAAAGATCTCAGGCAAATCATTTAACCGGCAGATTTTCCAAGGAGCTCAGACCTTGATTTTCAAGTGCTCAGTTATGCCTAACTGGGGACAGATTTTCAAGAGGGGCCAGCTCCTGGCAGCTCCCATGGCAATATGTCTGGCTAATTTTTCTACAGAACTTATTGAAATTGAGCTTTGGCCCTTCCATGTGGTGATGAAGCCTTTTAAAAATTCAGATCTTAACCTCTCAATGACATTCGTCTGTAAAATACCCACCTCCTTCACAGAGGAGCTACTAGCAGGCATACTTGCTTAGCTATGCTCAGGTGCTACCGTGAAAAAGGAAATTTGAGAACAAAAGAAAGAATGAAAGAAAGAACAAAAGAAATCTTGCTTTTGTATCAGTGCAAACAGAAATTACAAAGAGGGTCATTTTGACATAATAGTTCAACTGGTTTCACTTAAACTTCCCAGAATAAGAGTGCAAAATGTAAATATTTGCAGACAAAAAAGAACTAAGTTATAGGTCTAAGGCTCAAAGAAGCTCCCTATATAGTCTACCTAATAAGTATTTTCCCAAAAGTAATTTTAAAATGGCATGGTACATTCTTGGCATAAAAAGCCAGATCATCAGTGGGTATAAATCAATACAGCTCCACTGAAGTCAATAAAAACTAGGGCCAACATTTTTTAAGCTTGACTGCCTAAAGCTGTATATAGAAACCAGTGGCCTGATGTTCAAAGGTGCTGAGTGCCAGAAGATCTTATCACAGCAATATTTATTGAGGTATTCAGCATGAGGCACCCAAGTGTGAACACTATGCTTTACAATTGCATTAGCAGTCATCAAACTACAGACAAAGGATCTTTAAGCCTAGATTCAAATGGGCCAGAGTCTGGTCCCCCTGACAGCGTTAACACAATAGCAATGACTTTTAACATGGTTATGACACACAGAGGACATAAAGAACTAAACACTTCAGAAGTTTTGTCTCTGATTCTTTGCCAAAGCACAGAGACAATCTCTCAAAGGGCCTTCTACTGCAAACCTGCAGTTGGCTTCTCGGTTATGAGCATCCTCCCTGGAGATGCTGCTCTGGGTCTCTGAGGGCAGCAGTGTAAAAGCTTGGCTTGTCCTGTATTCTCTGAGAAACAATAAACCATGCTGTAATTAAAGAGTGTGTAATTTGCAGTATTCTCCAAGAAACAAGGGGTTGCAGCTTCCAGCAAAAGGCTTTTTGAACAATTATCACATTGATGACATGATGGATGAAAGTGGTCTCAGAAAGACCCTAAACTCCATCTCCCTCTAGCTGTCCTCCTTGATGCTCTCCAGAGTGCACAAGATGGCACTATGCCCCATAATGCCTGTGTGCAAACTTCACTTTGGCCCTTGCTGTGAATGATTGCTATGGGACGAATCTTTCTCTTCTCTCTGTTTGCTTGAGGCAGTGCGGTTTAACTGAGGTTGTGGAGCCAGCTTGCTCTGTAGAGATGCTCAGGGGATTCATCAAACACCAGAGGGAATCTTTTGCCATTTTCTTCTAAAGACTGTTCTCCTTTTCTTATCTTTGTCTTTCATCTTTAGTATTCTCCATCCCCATTTTATTTAGGATGGTGTTCCTAAATAAAGCCTTCAACTGATGGTGAATCCACTTTATCCTCTCCTTATCTTCTTCCTCCTGTTTGAAAGAGAGAGGCAGCATATTGCGGTGTTTTGTGATCTCTGTGGTCAGTGGCATGGATCTGGGACAGACACTTTGTAAGTTGTCACTGGACCTTTTTTATCTCAATAGACCATAAGGTGTTCTGTATATAGCACCTGTTTGGGGCTTAAAGCATAAGGTGAAGACACCCCCAAAAGCCTCGTTCAGAGGTCTCATAGTTCTCAGATAGCTGCAGAAATCGCTGGGTAAGGTCCACTGGAAGAGGTCAGAATAAAGGTTTGTAATGATTTCAGTACCATTCAAACCTACTGTATTTGCTGGAATAGAAGATGATTATAAAATGACCCCCCTGCCCTATAATTAGTTTCTATTTATAGAAAATTTATAAATTTGTTAGAATTTTCCAGGTATAGAATCTAATCAGTGGAGATTTGCCTTTAATTCCCCCTCCCTCTGCTACAGTATAGAAAATAAATCTGGGGTGGGGGTATCAATAGCCCCTTTGCTCTCTGCTTTCCCCCAATTTTTTTCCCCGGTAGCCCCTTCCCCTGAGTACACCCTTCTTTCCCTGAGTACATGAAAGTGAGGAGCAAATTTGAAAACAATAACCTTGAAGTGAAACATGGCTGTAGGAATTTGCATATAGTACCCTAGACTTAGTTCATCTAGAATTGATGCATGTTACCTTTTTTGAAAGTGGGGCAAGTCTTAGCACAGGTACTCCACAAACACACTTTTGAGCAGCACTTTGACACCTATTTATATATAGTACAAACTATGCATGGTGTTAGTCCAAAGCCAAAAGGCTTTACCAGATAGTTCATTTATCACACAGTTCATTGGACTGGGCATCAGCAAAGACAATAGCATTTCAAACCCTGGTGACCCCATGGTTCAACACTGCTCAGTATTTGTGTGTATTCAAGACACCCACTCGTGTGTAGCCAAGTGCTAATTAGCCCCCCACTCATGAGTGGAACCAAGTATTCTTGTCATGAGATCTGGGATGCTCCAAAAGTGTATATAGAGGTGAAGCGCAGGGCAACCTGGGCTGAATGCATCTTATAGCAGGCAGGGCCACACTAATCACGTGCACCAGGTTGAGACAGCAGGCAACACAGGGATTCTGGGTGAATTGTTTGGGGCCCATTTCATGATGTTTTCCAGGATTTTAAGGCTGGCGAAGAAACAGAAATCACTGGAAATGGGAAAGAAAAGTGCAGCTCAGCTGTGGGAGTGGAGAAGAAGTCAAAATGTATGCAATGTAGCAGCTCATCATGCCTGGAAAAAGAGTCAGCACTGAAAGGAACTGCAGTTAATGGGCACTACCATATGGAAAAACGGGGGTCAGCAGTGGGTACTATGAAGGGCTACAGCATGCTCAGTATAAATTAAGTCTTCAAACACCCACAATTATTAGGGACACATGTTTCCAAACAATATAACCTTTGAAAAAAGATCATTTATTTAAGAACAAAAACAAAGTAGAATTGTTCAACTCAATGACTCATTGCTGATTTTTTTTTTCTATTTTTTTGCTCAGCTTATTAGTATAGATAGAGAATGTGTGGTAGTGGGTGTGAGATGTTGAGTGGCATCATTTGTGAGGGAGAGAGCACTCTTTTGCTGTTGACAGTAGGTCTTAGGAATAGATCCTAAGGGGACAGTCCTGAATGAATGACAGAGAAAGTAACAATCACAGCCTCCAACTATTGTTGTCTTTATATGACATTTGAGACAGCGCGGGCAGTTTTCTCAATTTTTCTCCATAGATACTATTTTGTTCAGAAGGTTGTAGACACATGTCAGCAGTGATGGATGGATTTGCCCGATTTCCTGTCAAATCAATGATTACTCATAGAAATCTCTTTTATTAGTTTATCATAGGAAGTTATATGTCATTTATCCAGGTGGAGGCTTGGCTTACGGGTCTCAGCCTGTGGTGGTGGTTAATGTTCTTACTGGTCTTACTGTGCAAGTCGGTTTTTTAGAACAGTTTCAGTCCCCTGTCTTTGCTTTCCCTTGGAATGGATTTGGTCTTCTTCTGATTGTAAAGCCGGATGAGAAGTTTTCTCCATCATGTCCCAGTTCATCTTAGTGGAAGAATACAGGAATCTACCCTATGCCCTTGGGCTTGTGGTGAGAATCCATGCAAGGAGCTGAGATTGATAATTGTCATGATCCCTTCTGGTCTCAACATCTGTGGACCTTGCTAGAGCCTTTTTAGGAATCAGAAGGTGTTGTGGACTGTTCAGCACATGTGGGATCAAAATTAAATGGCAAGTAGGATGGTGCCTGTTGATGGGTTAATGGTTGTATGGGTCAACGCATTGAATGTTGTCTCCTAATAGTTATTGAGAGTATCTGTAATAATGGTGTCTGTCAACACGTTTATGACTCCTCCCCCCTTCATATCGCCCTCTCTTATAGGTAAGACCTGGTTTCATTCACATTCACTGACCTTGGTCAGATAAAATCTGAAGTGCTTCAGCTAAAATACATAAACACCAGATCCTATTGTCACAGATTTTGAAGACATATGGTGGGGTCTTTTCCTAGTGAACTGTGTGTGATGGGCAGTACCAGGCTGATTGTACTGTTGGAGGGACGGGGAGGAGGGTAATCCTTTGTCCTTATAGCCAGCATAGTCAATTAATTTGCAGCATGACGGTCCCCACCACACCTTTCCAGGATTGATGGCTATGCCTGTAGGCTTGGCACTACAGAGGGATCAGGAAAGCTGCACCATGGTCCTCATTACAGCCTCTTCTGTCAGCTTATTAGGCATTTCTCTACTGTACTTCCCTGAGAGGGGGCAGCAGGGAAGGCCTTATGAGGAGAGGCTATGGGACCTGAATCTGTTCAGCCTCCACAAGAGAAGGCTGAGGGGGGATCTAGTGGCCTGTTACAAACTAGTCAAGGGGCACCAGCAGGCACTGGGGGAGTCCCTGTTCCCCCGAGCACTGCCAGGAGTGACCAGGAATAACGGTCACAAGCTGGCAGAGGGTAGGTTTAGGTTAGATATCAGGAGGCGCTACTTCATGGTCAGGGCGGCTAGGATCTGGAACCAACTTCCAAGAGAAGTGGTGCTGGCTCCTACCCTGGGGGTCTTTAAGAGGAGGTTAGATGTACACCTTGCCGGGGTCATTTGACCCCAGTACTCTTTCCTGCCCATGGCAGGGGGTCGGACTTGATGATCTGCTCAGGTCCCTTCCGACCCTAGAAACTATGAAACTACTATGAAACTATGAGAGCAGCACCTTCCAAAGAATGTTCTCTAAAAAAGTACAGCCCTTATCACTGGGCTTCAGGAAAGCCACTGGTATGTTTAGCCAATGACCAAAGTTATTTGCTAACACATAAAACCTAGTACCTTTTAAATACTGCAATGTAGACAGGTGAACCTGGGTTTTAGCACAGATTAGCTAGTGAAGATGTATCTGGCTGGGATTGGGACCTATATCTGTTGAGGTGAGATAAAGTATGAAGCATTAGCTGGCAGAGGGGAAGGGGATGTGTCTCTTGACCATTTACTTCCATCTTTATATCTCTGGACAGAATGGTTGAGAGAGAAATAATTACTATACACTGTCAAGTTTATAGAAATTTTACAGATTTTTATTTTTTATTTTTACAAAAACAGCTTTAAAAAGTGGTGGAAATAACTACTGGTATACTCCACTGAAATTCACTGTCCACTTTAAGTCTATGTTTTACTCCACCTATTATTTAGCAGTGGTCTGATAGATATTATGGGAGATAGAAAAATGTACATACATCCCAGGTTAGTCCACATCAGCTCTGTATACCAGTGTAAACAACACAGGGATCAGGAATGAACATATGTGAAGCTAGCCCAGCGAAGATCATGTACAGTAGGCAGTTATAATAGCCTCACAATAGTAAGTAGCTGGAGAGCAGGTACTAATTTGAACATAGCATGGATAAATATAGACAGGCATTGTCTATACCAGCTGATTTTACTTTAGTAGAGTTTTACCCCTTAGTAGGGGAGACCTGGGTAAGCATTTGATATTAAATATTAATTTAATACAAAAGGGCCCATATTAAATATTTCATTTGACCCAAAACAATGCTTCATTTTGCAAAGGGAGAGGGGGGTCAGGAGTGCTGCCTTTTCAAAATTTATTTTAAGGTAGGTTTCAAAATAAGAAATCATTGCTTTCATTTTAAGAAAATATTGAAAGTAAACATTTTGACCTTTTTGAATTTTGGGGGGGGGGGGTTCCTACCCAAAGCAATTTGATCAACTGACCACTAATTTTCAAACAGCTTTGGTCAACTCCAATAAGAATTTTAAATTAAAGAAAGTTTCAGCCAAACACTTTTCACCCAGCTCTGATGCTATTGTAGTTTAGCTCATGTATCCTTCCAACCAGTGACCAAAACATGCACATATGTAACTGGTATATGTAGATTTCTGAGTCAGTTGCCCCAGGCTGACAAAATTAGCCTTCTAATTCAATGAGTGGTTTATGTTTTCACACTCAAAGGTCTTTTTCTGAATCCTTGCAGATAAATTAAACAAGGTGATTGTGACAGATGAGTTGCAAATCATTTCAACCATAACTGAAGCAAAATTGCAGGAGGAACTGAGGTAGGTGCAATAAAGTTGCCATAGCATGCATTGATGATCATGATATGACCCAGGCTGTGCCCAAAGGCAGCTGCAGGTGTGGGAATATCCAAGTCATTATTTCTCTCTCTGATTAGCCCCAGATGCCATTGAAAATCTGGTATCCATCAAATCCTGGGTGTGAAATGTTTATAACTCTGTGCAGTGCTACACTCCCCTAACCTGGATCTGATTGGAAATGCCAAAACAAGTATTGATGGATATTGTATTTCGCTGCACCAACCTTGCTTTGGATAAATAGATGTGTTAGAATAAGTGGGGAGTGTCACTGAAGTCTTTAATGTGAAGAAAAAATACTTTCTTCTAGACTTAAGACTTTGTGGGAGAGGTGAAAAATCCCTGTAAGGGAAGATTTGCAGATATTATGGATATTGCAGAGAAATCATGCACTGAACAGCTAATCTTTCCATTAGATTTGGATTTATCTCCCTTGTCTAAATGAAGACACACCATATCTTTCCATCAGGCTCTAAATGTTTGCTTATAACATCTGGGTGAGAGAGAGCAATTCTGTCTTCCCAATGCTTTGCTGGAACACTAAATAGAAGTGCACAAAAATCAAAGTCCTCCCACCCACCACATGAAAGAGGGAAGCTATTTATGGGCTACAAGAAAGAATATTAGACAGAGAGTTTGTACTGATCTCAGACCTTTTCATCCTGTACTGGATGCGTTAGGTCTGTGCATATGGCAGTGAATTAGTGTCATCATATTAAGAATGGCTTCCTTAATTGGCAAGGACTGAGAACATGGCTGCTGAAAACTCCAGACCAATGGACAACATTTCCAGGATCAATGGGATCCATTAGGATTAGACAGTATGCAATGCAGAATGTAAATTAGTGTTCAAAAACAAATGTTTCAACCTTGAATTATGGTGGGGAGGGGAATCTGCACTAACAGAATAACAAAGAACTCCCATCTCCAGGCTCTTGTGCCCTGAGCTCCACTCTAATGGTTCATATGTCACTGATACATTATTTTCATGAGTGACTGTAAGCACATTATGCATGAGTGTACGGTGAATAAACTGGAGTATGTTCAAGGGAATATATATTCTCTTGCATGGAACTAGACTGAACTCAGTTATTCTAAAGGATTGCTGCTGTTCAATGGAAGTATATGGTCGTGCTTGCGCATAACTAACAGGTGAGTATGTGGTATAAGTCCGTCTCTGTGCTGATCCGCAAAGGACATGGAGTATTATACCCAGCAGCAATATCATATTTCCTTTTTAGCTCAGGAGGTAGAAGCAAAGACTTCTTAGCTCTGGAGGTTCTGGATTCAATCCCAAGTGTCAATTAGAAATAGTGGCTGTCACACATGCACATACCTATATATTTATTGATGTGCATAGCAAGAATTTCTTAGGGCGATATCTTTTATTGGTCCAGATATGCAGTTGGGATAAAGTTGGACCTTTTTGGCAGTTGTTTTTTCCATTGTTAGCAGGTTTTACTATCTGCTATCTTATGGTATTGTTGGACTGATGGTGTAGCTACAATGGTCCGGAAATTATGTGAGAAGCAAGAATTCCTTAGGATGGTATCTCTTATTGAACCAATGTTATCCCAGCTAGCTTTATCCCAACAATATCTGCCAAACCAAACAGAGGAAAAGAGCAAAGGGAAAATCAAGCCATGTGACTACAGCAAAGTATGCAGATAGCTTCAAACTGCTGGATCTGGCTAGCAGTTCTCACTCCCCTAAGCACCAGCTTCCTAATGAGCCGGGCAGTTAGGTAAGGAGCTATGAATCCGTGAGTTAAATTCCCACCACTACTGCTTGCATTTCAGCCATGCACTTCATAGCAGTTACAATTAGCCAGATCTTCTTGACCATAAATGACAATCAAATATTAGATGTCCTTTCACCTCTTGTTACAAACCAGGTAACAGACAAGTTAGTCAAAGCATAGCCAGGGGTAGTACTGTCAGTAGGTTTCATACTTATCCAGTCATCCATGTGGCCTTTCAAAATACTATGTCCCTTTAGAAAAGGAACATGATATAGTAACATTAAGAAGTACACGACACACTGACCTTTTGGAAGCAGCTTACCTGGAGCTGCATAACATGCTTTAGGGTGCTATAGCTGGAGATGGAAAGTTTACTATATAGACGTACCCTCATATAGTCATTTTCTTTACTTACAGGAACAGAACTGACACAGCCTATGTTCTCCTAGCAAAGGTCCTGTGTGACTCTTACTCTGGCCTGCCAGCCCAGCTCATCCCAATCAAATTGGTTTTGACGTTCCTCAAGAAGAATAGTCTAGGCCTACTCAGGCTATTTACCCTGGCACTGTTTCTTAACCCTTAGGTTAACTTGTACAAAAACTAATAAAAAGGGACCTTCCCTCTTTCCTGAGGTTTGACAGGTCTCCACCTCCATGTTGCTTGCATTTATGGTTCAGGAGCACTTCCATGGTATTAGACCCAGACTTCATGTGAATAACCACTGAAGCATACTCTCACATTTTTCACATAACCCCACTGTGCATGTACAGACAATGAAGTTAAGTGTCTATCCACTGCTCCATTACGACAGCATTTTCCTTTGCTACTCTTAGGCCTATCAGCTTAAATTCCAAAGCATGTGCGTATTGAATAAGTGGCCATGTCTACACGAGACGCTGATTGTGCAGTTGTTACTGTTCCCTCATTTAGTACTTGCATACTCAAGTACTAAATGACTGTGCAGTAGCATCCCTGCACAGCCTCCTGGTGATGCTGACTGTACAGTAGCTTGTCATGTGCAGTAGCTTCACATCACAGTTCATGCCCCACAATGCTACTGCTCAGTACTATTGAGCTACTGTGCAGTAGTAAAGAGCTACTGTACAGTGAGTGTTTCAGGTAGACATGGCCAGTATGCTAGGCCTGTGCAAAGCAGCTAGTATTCACTCTGGATTTGGATTTGGCCGATTCAGGGGACAATGATTCGATTCGGTGATTCGAATCACTGTCCCTAATCTATTTGGCTAAATCTGATTCAGAGATTCGGCTGCTGCCAAATCTCTGAAT
>NW_017728983.1:2200552-2204178 GCF_001723915.1 Gavialis gangeticus
CCTACTTACCAGCTCCAAGTCTGGCTGCAGCTCCCTGCTGCAGCCATTGGACTGCCTGAATCATCAAAGCTCTCCGAATCTTTTCTGAAGATTTGGAGAGCTTCAAATCCATTCAGACCTTTTAATTGGTCCCCTGATTCAATTCTGATTCAGAGATTCAGTCACTGATTCGGGCAGAATCTTCTCCAAATCGAATCATCACCTGAAGCTTCACACGGTCCTCCAGTGTGTACAAAGTACATGAGCAGACAAGGTTCTTTGGGTAAATGTGGTATCTTTTATTAGACCAACTAAATCGTTGGAAAAATTGTTCTTTTCAAGCTTTTGGGCACAAACACCCTTCTCCAGGCATATTTTTCCAAGAATTCTCTTTGAACAATTTCTTGCAACAAAGGAACAATTTTTCCAATGATTTAGTTGGTTAATAAAAGATACTACATCTAACAAAAGAACCTTGTCTGCCTATGTCCTTAGACCAACAAGGCTACAACAAACAGCCCCAAAGCACATGAGTGCACTTCTCTATATGTTTGTATCAAAGGCTGCCACTGATTTCCTTAAAGCATTTCCAGACAGTATTTAAACATCCACTTCACAAAGGGTGCAGCTTTTAAACAAAAGGTACCCAGTGCATGGGGCCAGATCCTTAGCTGGGTTGTGTGTGTTAGAGAGAGAGAGCACAAGCCCATAAACCTCAGGGGAGACTGTCTATGTGGCTTCAGTGCCAATTTACATCTGTTGGGAGATCTGGACCAAAATGTTTTCATATGAGGTTCAGGGTCGCATACAATTGTAACAGCAAACAAGAACTGCCAGGGTTACTTCTGGAATTAGCTGCTGATGTTCAGCAGATGTCAGAGCCCATGTAGAGATGCAGAATTCATGGGGTATTTCTCCTCATTGTAAACATATGTTCACATGGCTTTGGGTGCGGCTTCAGACACACGTGGCCAGGGAGGGAGCAAGAACCACACCCCCTATTAAGGGGTACACTTAATGTGTGATTCCTAACACTTCTGATACTTAGGTTGCCATGTACTGGGTGGCCACTGCCCAGGAGAAGAAGGATGTAGGGCTGAAGTACTATTATTAAATCATGTTTCAGCTCAAACTGTGCCTAGGCCTCCCCTTTTCCCCTAATTGTACCACCTGGTATAGATGGGCAGAAAACTCCCTTGGGTTTCCGTTCAGTGAGTTTCTTCCCAATTCACTTGAAGGTTTAGGTAGATCTTGTCTGCAGGGTCCATAAAGCTAGGGGGTGCCAAACAGATGCAGCCTACTTCCCATGGAGAATCTGGAGGTTCAGCAAGACAGCATGTCATGGAGAGCAGCTTCTTTTTTTTCCTCCTCCCATTAATCCCAACCTTATCTCCAAAAGCATGCCTAGACTTAAGCGTAAAACACTGCATTAAAGGATCTCCCTTTGGATCACAGAACGGGGAGCGACATATCTCCATTTCATTTCCATTCTGACCAGTTTCCAGTGTATTAATCACTACTCAAGCACTTTACTGCTTATTTCTCCTTACCTGAAGTGAGGCTGTGCTCACCTTCCAGACTCAGATCTGACATAAAGTAGTGTAAGGGCCAAGGCCAGGGTGGATAATCAGAAAGATTATTCCACAGGCATGGAAAATATTTGCAAAAGCCGAATGTCACACACCATTACCGTGTCAAATAGCATGAAACTCTTGAATGGGACACCCTATCAGCTTATGCCTGCTGTCACCCTAGGGTTATGCTCCCAAACAAACCAAAAGGATTTTCAATATTTCATGCCATGAATGTTTCTGAAGTGGCAGCCAGATGACAAGTCTAACTTTCCCTGTTGGGACAGGCCACATGTCACTACTAGGTTGATTTTTAAATCAATGACCTCACATTGTTTTCCTTGTACAAACTGGATTCCAACTGAATGGTTGTTCTCAATCTTTAAACACTAGAATGCTGATTTGAAACAAACTTATCAGAACAGCATCTCTTTAAAAAAGTAGGAAGCAAAGCAAAGCACTGAGCAGCAGTATGGCCTAATGGATCAGACGCTGGTCCGGCTGTGGGACTTTGGGAAATTCACTTAATTTCTCTCTTTCTTTCATCTGTCTTGACTATTTAGATTGCATGTTCTTTGGATCTGGGACTACTTTTCACAGTGTATATGCACTTAGCACAGTGGGTCCCTAAAATTTATTGGGATACATTTTTGCTTTACAACGGTACAAATATTTAGCAATAACAGTAACAATCAGGTCAGTAAATTAAAAGCTTGTGTGCTTATACATTTATCCAGGAACATACAAACACTATTCAAGGTTTATGGGTGTCTGTGTTTATTCAGAGATGACAAATGACTTTCTACAGCATGTACTGGCAAATCTGCTCCTAATTGTTTCCACAACCTAATTGTTTTTCTTCATGGTAAGGGTGGCCAAAACTTGGAATGGGCTTCCAAGGGAGGTGGTGCTCTCCCCTACCTTGGTGGTCTTTAAAAGAAGGCTAGATAGGCATCTGACTGGGGTCATCTGACCCCATCACTCTTTCCCGCCTAGGCAGGGGGTCGGACTCGATGATCTGTTGAGGTCCCTTCCGACCCTAGCGTCTATGATTCTATGAATCTGTGCAAGATGCAAAGGCTATGGGCCAGATTCTGTTTTATTTATTTGTCATCACCACCATCGAGAATCCCTTGATTTGAGGATGGTTTTCACCATGGCTCACTGCTGGGTCTTGAGGTGACCTAAGTGTCTAATCCTGGAGCCATGGATCCATCTACAGAAGTTACAGGTTTTTTCACAGGGGAGAGTAGGCCGTAAGCTAGGACTTCTCTCCTTTTACTTCCTCTGCTTTCTCCTCTCTGCTTCAAAGGCAAGATGCTTTATCTTGAAGAGGGCTGCTTCTTGGTTACAGTTAAGGCTCCATGGGAGTTGGTTAGCAGCCAGCTTCTCCCAACTTTTGATGTCAGCATCCATTTTCTTGAGGTATGCTTTCAGTCTGTCCTTGTAGTGTTTCCTTTGGCCACCATGAGACCTCAGGCCACAACTAAGCTGGGAGGAGAGCCCTTGTTTTGGGAGTCAAGAGTCAGGCATCCACACACGATGTCTGGTCCAGCAAAGTTGCTGCTTGAGGATCACGAACTCAATGCTGACAACATTCGCTTCAGGAAGGATGCTGGCATTTGTGCAGCAGTCTTTCCAATTGATGTGGATGATTCTCCAAGCTCCTGAGATAACAGTAGTAGGTTACCCACATTTCACATCTGTAGAGGAGGTGGGGGATGATGACTGCATTGTAAACCTGAATCTTAAGCTCATAAATTGACTTAGGCATCTAAATGCAATTCTGTGTTACCTAAGTCAAATCCCTGAAATAAAGTTAATACAAAAAGTGGGTGGGCCCTCCTCCTTGTTACTTTTTTGGCAACTCAGTCTTCAGGCTAAGATGACAGTGTGCTTCCTCTGCCTGAAGATGGGTGTTTGTACTTGAAAGTTTGCAAAGAAGACTTTTTCCAACTATTTTAGTTAGTCTAATAAAAGATATCAGATTTACCCCCAAAAAACTTGTCTGTCTTTACACAAGTAGACACATCCATGGATTTGCAGGGACTTGAACAGGGTGAAATAGAATCGCAA
>NW_017728983.1:2204260-2210449 GCF_001723915.1 Gavialis gangeticus
TCAGATTTACCCCCAAAAAACTTGTCTGTCTTTACACAAGTAGACACATCCATGGATTTGCAGGGACTTGAACAGGGTGAAATAGAATCGCAAGCTACTAAAACCACTTACATGACTAATAGGTGGAATAGAAGCTGGCCTTAATTCATTCTGGCTTAGGTATGGAATCATTTACTGGTCTGAAAAGTATCTGGTTTGTGAGGAGCACGGACATTGTCTAAGTTGGGCATTGTATTATTCCATTTTCAGCCAAGCCGTGCTCTCTCCACAGTCTGCAACATGGAAGATTTGAGTGTCTGGGATCTTCAGGACCTGTGGATGTGACCTAAGGAAATTAATGTGTGTGTCAGCCTGTAGCAAACCTCAGCTAAGCAACCCTGAGATAAGCATGGGTGCACTGACAGCAAGCTGTCATCCTTGTAACAACCCTCTCTTCTCCTCTGCTTTCTCAACATGCATTGTGGCTGACAGAATTGCTTCATTTTATCAGGTCCCATGTATGAACCCAAGATGCAGCACGAGATCTCAGCCCCATCCCACCAGCCTAGAGGTTTGAGTGATGCAGCCCAAACCAGCATACGAAACAGGAACCTGCCTTGGTGTATGCTTAGCTTTCTAGGAGTGAACATGGCATTGGCAGTTGAAGGATATATATTTTTTTCCATGTGCCAGTGCCAATTCTAGGATAGGTCAATCTCTTCCTGCTGCCAGAAATGGTGTTGTACTGCCATTTTCTGTGAACTGGAACAGTGTGTTCTCAGTGTGGGGCAGTCCTGGCACTGGGTCTTGTATTGCTCCATGGTAGTGCTGTATGGTAGTATTCTGTTGTGGTACGTCTCTATCCATACCCTGGGAAGCCACTGAAGTTGCCCCTAGGATTGTTGCTGTTTGCAACTGAGAGTGTTGGACCAGATGGACTCAGCAGTGTTTTGGGACACAAAAAGAAGCTGTGCCTTCCTGGGAGGTATTTTACAGACCAGGTTTCTGCATTGTGCTTGGGATAATGCGGGATGACTTGACTTTCCAGAAAACAAGGCCAGCCTATTCTCATGGCCTAACATTTGAAGTAATTCTTTCAGCCCACCACTTCTTCCCTTCTCTAACTCATGCTCACTCCAAAATCCACAGATCCTCAAACCTTTTATAGTGGATCTTGCTCTGTATGGCTTCCTGGCAGATTAAACAGGCAGATCTAAAAAAGTGGGAAAGATGGTCCATCTTTTTCCTACATTGGCATGAGTCCCTCCCTCTGCCTGACAAAAGGATGAAAAGTAGCCTCCCCTTTCAGAAACAACCGTGGATCTCTTTGTGTCTTTTATTTTGGAGCACCCTTCTCCTCACCCCATCTTTCTGAAAATTGACCTTCCTTTTACAAAGAAGCAGCACAATAAAACTGTTGTTCTGTGAAGGGCATGCTCCACATATTTCCATTCTGTGTTTTCAGGAGTGCTCATAGAAGAAAAAATCAATTGACTCCCTCCCTTGCAGGCTTTAATTGAGAAGAGCAGATTCTGCTCTATTTGCATTCAGATGGGGGACTTTTTTGACAAGGACAAGGATGTGTGGGGTTTGGAAGGGGGGATTCTTCTCATAAGACAGTTAGAAAAGATTTAAGCATATTTGTTCTTCCCTTTCACAAAAGACTGAAATTCTCCCCCTCATCACTGATCTGAATGTCTCTGACACTGTGCTTTCTTCTTAACTCTTTCGGTGGTTGTTTCATTTACTCCCAATTTTGTGTCTTCAGTGTTACGCTGTAACTCTAAACTTGAACTCCACATAATGTCTATTGAGCCCCAAGAACCATGTGGCTTTGTTGTCCTCGTGAAATAAATCATCAAGTTTGCTTTGCTGCTCATGTCTGTAACCTGCCTCGCTGTGTTTTTTAACTGCTCCTTTCTTTTTAATATTGCAGGCAGCATTTTTCCTTACAGATGGTTACATTTTTTAGTCCATTCCTGTATCTGTAGTAGACAGGGGAGGGTCTGGTGATTTCTAGCACCTCTATTATAAATTATGCCCTGAAATCAAGCCATTCAGGTCCTTTTATGCCTGACATTCCCATCTCTTTGTAGTCCATAACTGCCAGTAATAAAGAGGCTTTGAGAATTTAAAATGATATGCATTCCTTCATGTTCATTGGGTTTCAAGCAGAATAATACATTTAATATCTATTTCTCCTCAAACTAAAAGGTAATGTCAGCTTAATAATTAGTAAATAGGAGTGCATATAGAGGAAGAATAATTGGTAAATAAATTGCATGCATCTCATGCTGAAAAGCAGATTATCTGGTTTGAAGTTCAGGTATCAGAATCTCTTGGCTACAGATTGTTTAATCCAAACTGCATTGACAGGAAGTTGGCTTGCTCTTGTGAAGAGATGAACAGGGTCAGGTCATCCCCAACTCTATCTGAGTTGATTCTATTATAAGGCTAGCATGGTCTTGTACGATAAGAAATATTCCCAACAGGGCTATGTGATGCAGCAGGTTGATTTCCTTGCCTGTCAGCTTGTGTTCTCCTGGAGCTTAGGTCCCAGGTGTGATGAGTTTTATGATCTTAGCCTGGCTCCTGAAGGAAGCTGAGGTGGGCAGGGCTGAAAGCATATTTTCAACTCAGTGGAACAGGATTCTGTCTTATTTTTGTTAAAGATGCATAGAATTCCTTCCCTGGAGGTGCCAGACGGCAGGCAGGGAGGTAAAAAAATCTTTCTTATTGTTCTGCAATGAAATTTAAAATCCAAAATCAGCTAAAATTTAGCATCTTCCATGTTTTCCATCTATTCACCTCAAAATGTAGGTGGGTGGGTAGGATAACTTCTTCTTTCAACCTGGAACCACGTCCCACTCTCAGATCTGTAGGTGAATGCTGTATTGCTGAAAGCAGAATCAAACCAACCCACCGTCCAGTCCAAGCATCTCTCCAGACTGAGGTGACTAGCGGCATCTAACCTGGAAGGGACTAGAAATGCTGGAGTTGATCAAAACTGAAGTGGATGTCTTTGGGGGACACTATCACAGTTCCTGCTCTGCCATTCAGGGGAGAAAGCCCTCATTCCCACTCTGGGCAGGATGGGGAGGTGGGATCTTCTCTTTGCCCTGGGATTGACTCAGCCAGGACCCTGATCACCTCCAGCTTGGAACTAGAGTTGAATCAGCCTAGCTAAGACCAGGCTCATTACACCTCCTAGACCTGAAACAGCCTAGTTGAGCCCATGTGGTACTGTATGTGGCCTACTTAGTACGGGAGGGAGCTAACTGGCTCTGTCATTCAGCAGTCCTAATTAGCCTGGGTACCTGCTTCTGTTTTCAAAGGCAGGCCGCACAGGGCAGTGCAGTGCAGCATGCTTGAGGGAGCAGCTCATAGGCACTGCAAGTTTACCATGTAGACATGGCTTAAAAATGGTACAGGAGTGAGTGCTCAATACCCCTCTGTGGCAGCTATATTGCCTCATTTCCTGGATCTGATGCATGGACTAGGGGGAAGTAGGCAGGGTTTGCTTTCTGGTGGTGCTCCCAGACTTACCATGAAGACTGTGTAGACCAGTGATGCTCAGCCTCTGGCCCAGCTGGATACATGAGTGTCACAGGGCCAGTTTGCAAGCCAAATCCCAGACATAGGGTCAGTCTACAGGCCTGATCCAGTACAGGGTTGGCAAGTGGAGTTGGCCCACCAGTGTGATCCAGTATGCCAGCTCAACCGCACATGCCAGATTTAGCTGTGGTGCGACCCCACATGCAAGTGCAATCTGGCACACAGAGCTTCCCCACTGGTCCAGAATTTCGGCAGTGTGGAAGTGGTGGCTGTGTTAATTGCCACAACTTAAGCTGCTGCCACCCCCCTGCCACCAAATTCCTGGACTGGGGAGAGCCCCACAGGTTGTATGACACAGGTCCTAGGTTGAGCACCACTGGTGTAAAAACAAAACCAGGGTGACTTCTACTAGCAAAGCGTGTCTGGTTCGAATCCCCTGTACTAGCAAGACCTAATCCGACTTTCATTTCTTGCCTTAGTCAAGGCAGAGCCTTTCAGAGAACTTTGCTCACTGCTTTCCTACTCTCTTTGCCCTAATCAGTGGTGTCAGTTCCTCTTTTCTACAGCCACTGAAATATTATTCTAACCCCTTCAAAGCTTAACCTTCTCTCACCACCAACCACTCACCCATATCAACCTCCTTTAATATGAAACAAATCCCCTTCATATAGTCCGCTGCTGTTTCCTGTTCCCACAACATGCAACCCTAAGCCACGATGCAATCTGGCAATGCTTTTGCCACAAAGGCAAGCATCTAAAGCCAATCAGAGCACATCCAATAAGATTTGTGGTGCTTCCAACCTCCATAAGTTATCAACCCCCCACTTTTAAGTGTGGCCAGAGTTTTATCTCTCAGTGTTTGGGAGGATTATTAATTCCCTTTCAAAGCTTAAAAATAAAATGAAATGAAAAAGAATTGACTTTTTAAAAAAATCAAATCCTTTTATTTTATTTTTTTTACATAAAAAGGCAAGTAAAAGACATGACAAAGTTGTTAAAAGTTCAAAAGAAAAGCTAATCCATACAATGTGCAGTAATCAACTTTTATCCAGACAATCGCCTTGCATCTGACAAACCTGCCTGCTGTCAGAAATTCACACAAGGCAGAGCTGGACTGTTAACTCCTCCAGAGCTGAATCAAATGTATACAGTGTTTCCTTGCAAAGGAGTTAGGGTCATCACATCCTTGTTCTGCAGCCATTGGAGAAGATGCTCTAGGACAAACTGTTCCTGGGGCACTTGATTTTCCTGAAAAGTGTTGCATGGAGTGGGGAGAGACAGGAACCTTCTCCCCCCTAGGGAACTGCACTGATACAGGTTGCTTTGGTTTAGCTGAGCTACCCCCATTTTCAGTGGCCTCTTAATAGTGCTTGAGTGTACAGTGGTGTAGAATAGGCACAGGCAGGATAGGTACAGGTACCTCTGTGTGTACTGACCCCAGGGAAGCCATAGACACATGGAAACATTTCTACTATGCACAGAAGGAGAAATCATCACCCCCAAAGGGTCCACTCTGCATGCAGATCATAAAGAAAAGATTATCCGGTAGTAACTTTCCCCACCCTATGAACGTCCTCGCCCTTGCTGCCTTGACAGCACCACTTTCAGTGTCTTTTATGTCATGAGCTGCCCTTTTGTCATCCAAGCCTTCCAAGATACCATACCCCAAATTAGCTGAAACAAATGTGGCAGTCGCCACGTTGCTGGAAAGCTACACTGCTAAGACAGCTCCCCATCTTTGATGCCAGGTGCTCTCAGTGGCGGGGAATCCTTTAGCTTTCACCCAAAGGGGTTCTTCGGTGTTTGTGACTGAGTTAGGGACTGATCTGGGGTTTGTAAGTGATGCCTGCAATAAAGTAACAGCAATATCTGTCAGGCTTGTTTGTGGGGGCAGAAATCCTTCACAGCTGGAACTGAACACAGCTTCTAGAATTCAAAGGGAAAAAAAAAAATAAAGACCACATTGATTAGCTCAGCCCCAGCTTGATCTTCTGGGCATGAACAAGTCAGAAGTGGGAGACAAAAAGTTATAGTGTATCAGCAGTGATAGTGTTTTGCCCCAATATAGCTTAAGGTGCCATTTTAATTTAGGCACTTTGACTCTAATTTAATTATATTTTTTTTGCCTTGGGAACTGCACAGGTGTGCCTTGCAGAACACCCTCTGATGCCATATTAATTGCAGTAGTCATTGTTAAAATCACAAGAGTTGTTTAACTGCAGGTAAAATTAAATGCACTGCACCCCTTGTGGCATTGGAGAAGTCCACTTTGAGTGTGAGATGACACGATGGCAACAAGGCCATGGGAGTTCACTCACTGTCAAGTTTTTAACGATGACTACAGAATCCATTCTTGAGGTTTGTTTGTTGACTGGGGTTTATAGAATCACAGACAGTGAGGGCTGGAAGGGACCTCAAGGGGTCACATCTAGTCCAACCCCCTTCTCAAAGCAGGACCAGCCCCAACTAGATCATCCCAGCCAAGGCTTTGTCTAGCTTGGCCATAAAAACCTTCAAGGATGGAAAGCCAACAACCTCTCTGGGTAACCTGCTCCAGCATTTTACTACACTCCTAATGAAAAAATTCTTCCTAATATATAGCCTAAACCTCCCTTGCTGCAACTTGAGTCCATTGTTCCTTGTTCTGTCATCTGC
>NW_017728983.1:2210460-2212932 GCF_001723915.1 Gavialis gangeticus
TGCCACCACTGAGAACAGTCCAGCTCCATCCTCTTTGATACTACCCTTCAGGGAGTTGAAGGATGCTATTAAATCTCCTCTCAGTCTACTCTTCTGCAGACTAAAAAAGTCCCATTCCCTCAGCCTCTCCTCACAAATCCGTGCCCCAACCCCTGAATAATTTTTGTTGCCCTCCACTGGACCATTGGCACAACTTACTAAGGGATGGGGTGGGTATTGCATCACTTGGAGTTTCTAAATCAAGACTGCATGACAGCTTAAACTAGGAAAAATGGATTGATTTCATGAAGACAAGCACTGGATGAAATTCTCCAGCTCTTATTACACAGGAAATCAGGCTAGGTAATTGTGATAGTCTCTAATTGCCTTAAATTCTATGGATCTATGAAAATACCCAGAGGAAGGTTCCCAGGCTCCCTCTAGATGTTTGTTTTTACTTTGCTATTGATTCCCCATCTTGGTCAAATGCAAATGTCAGCTCTGATAGGAAGGAAGATGGAGAGCCTGTGGGTGTGCTTTGCACATCTCCATAGGCCCACGTGTTCCTGGTTGTCTGAGGGCATGTTTGGAAACAAGAACTCTTTAATACCACTTCTTTTGCCAGTCTTAGCTGCATCCCATCACCACAAAATGATGCAGCGGCACTGAGTAATGCTGGATGTAAGAGAAGAGCCCCCAGAACTAGTAACTTTTCCCTCTTATTTGATCTGCTTTAGCCAGTGGTGCCGGACAAGTGCTGAGTACTAGTAACAGCCCTCACAGTGAGAGGCCTGTTAGGAATCTGAGGGTGCTCTGCACTGCTCAAGATTTGGCCTAATGGGAGTTTTAACTGAGCACACACTGAGTTGAGGCTTTTTCCTACAGAATCCACAAGATTAAAACCATGTATTTATTGATCTCCTGAAACAATGCTACTACTGTGTGGAGAAGGTTGTATACAATCTCATCTGCGCCCAGAAAACATTTGGAGGAAAGCCAGTGGAGTAGTTCGTAAACTGTCCCTCTTATGTGAATGCCTTGCCTGCATTCCATCTATTATCATATCTCTTTAACTAAGTGGATTATTTTTTTTGTCCTTTGCACAGCCTTAATTGGTAATTTGCAACACAAATTAAATCACTATCAACTAATTCCAACCATCTCTTCAGAGATAGCCATTAGATAGCTAATAATCTGGTTAGCATTGAGAAAAGCGTGCATTCCACCCTGGATATACAATGGTGATTTTGTAAGGTCAGGGTCTTTTTTCCCCAGTGCTGGCAACAGTTTGCCCTTCCTAATGAGGATGACAGCCACTTGTGCATCTGGAGCTTGCTGGGCTGCAGGAATTTGAAGCGACACTCAGTGTTTCCTTCGTGCCGTGCCTTGGAAGTGCATTCTTAGACAGCTACTCAGAACCCCAGAATTCTTGTTCTACAGGAAATTCTGAAATTTCAAGGCCAACAATAAAACCTAACTTGAGCACAAAGCTAAAATTTCAGAATTTCTGATGGAACAAGAGGAAATCTGAAATTTTCTTTTTTTTAAAAAAAACCCCCAAACCCTGAAATGCCATCGCATTTTGAATATTTTCCAGCTCAAACAAAACGGACTAAGTGAGATTGACAAGGCTCCCTCAGCACTTTGGCTGCCCGCCTGCTTCTGCTCTCAGCATCTTTAAGCCTGGGAACCCTGACAGCTATGGCTTGAGCCAGGAATCCCAGGGCTTCAAGGGTCCTGGTTCAGTGGCAACCCACAAGCTGAGCAAGCTGTCAGGGCGACTTGATGAAACGGGCTCTTGAAATATTTCTGCTTTGACAAATTGGCATCTGGTGGTTGCATCTTGGACTCCGGTATTTTTAAGACTTGCATTTTATCCCACTTTTTCTTCCCACCACATCTTAAATTTTATTCCATCCCCAGGAACAGGCTTTTTAAATAAGCAAACACTGTTTGTTCCTGCCAGCTGATTCATGCCTGCAACAAAATGTGTTCCTCCCATGTTTGCTAGCCTGTCAGCAAGCCCCACAGGTTCCAGTGGTACCCAGTTTCCACTGTATGAGTCTACTGCATTCACCTCTTGTGTTTTGTCTTGTCCTAGAGTATAAGTTCTTTGAAGCAAGGGCCATCTTTTCTTTATATGTACGTGCAGCTCCAAGCACAAAGGAGCTCTGGTCTCTTGACTGGAGCTGCTAGGGGCTTCCTTTATACTAATGATAAATTATAACAATTGTTAACAACCATATGAATTCACTACTTTGTCCTGCCCCTACGCTGCAAAGAGGCTGGAAAGAAAAGCTAAGAAAACAAGTTCCCATGCTCTAATCCTTACCCAGATTTCATTGTGATATGTTACATTCATGGCCTGCTTCTGCTGCAAAGTATGGCTTTTTCCAGACACCAAGATATCACCCTTATTCACAGGGGGTGTATTTACATGAGACACTTACTGCACATTAGCCTAATAACACTGTGCAGTAGTGCATCACAGCA
>NW_017728983.1:2212943-2225698 GCF_001723915.1 Gavialis gangeticus
TAGCCTAATAACACTGTGCAGTAGTGCATCACAGCACAAACCGTGCTAATACCCCATTGCACAGTGTTATTAGGTTAATGAACATCACTAAATAACCATGCACAGGTGCTACTGCACAGTAACTCAAGGTACTGCGCATTTAGTTAGTACTTTATTAAGGAAGTACGAAACTAAATGCGCAGTATCTAAGGCACGTTAATGAACATGTAAACGTGCCCAGGATTCCCATCCCAAGGTACAAAGCTGGCTAGAGCCACATTAATTTCACTCAGCTGCTGCTTGGTAGGGCTATGAAACTCAATGGAGAGCTTTCTATCTATAAACTCCAGAAGAAGAGTACTTCATCAAATAAATATTAGGGTTACTAATTACTTCACTGTTAGTTTAGCTGGCTGACCCTGACTGTGCACAGAAGTGCCTTCGAGCACTGTCTTTTTCACCCCAGCCTGACCTTGTTTGGCCAAAAGTAGTACGTTTTGGATCAAGAGTGAATGGCCACAATCCACAGTAAACACTTTCAGGCAAAGCCAATTGTTGTCGCTGATATTTTTGCTTTCTTGCCTCACACAGCGGATCCTTATGGAATACTAAAAAGGGGAAGATGGCTGCTCATATTTCATAGCACTCTGCTTAGTAGATGCCAACTGGTCAAAATCATTATGTCAATTTTCCCTGGTGGATTATATGAAGTGCTGGATTTGGGCTTTTTTTCCCTTTAATTTAAATATGGAAATGTAATTCAGGTAGAGATGTACAGTAAATCCTCGCAGGGTCATGTTCTTGAATATTGCTGTGTAGAGGAGCAGCAGGGGAAAATGAAGGATAGCTAAGGCCAGCTGGGACATGCTCCACTGTGTTCTGTTCACTGTCTCGTATCACACCCATCCCCCTGGCCTCTGACCCCCCTACAGGTACATGCAGAGGCATAACTAATATTTGTCACGGGTGGTTCTTACCTTCTGCATTCATCTCCCCAGGGGTAGATCATATGTGAATTGTAATTATGATTTTTATTATTTTATTGTGAATTTCACTATATTTTTAATGTAATTTATTTGAGCCATGCTCTATGTTTCCACAAGGGGAAGCAAGGTCAGAGAAGCATAACTTCCACTTGGAGTGGCAAGTGTTGTCCAACTTAATTACCCGCCACTTCTCATTAGCCAGATGCAGCTATCCTACTATGGGTTGTGTCGGATCTCCAATTCCCGTGGGAGAAGTGTTGCAGTTAATTACTGACAGTAGGAGGCAGCATAGCTCAGTGCACTAGACTGAGACTTGGGAGATCTGGCTTCCATTCTTGGCTGAGGTTCAGGCCCTCTTGATGAGCCATTTCTCTGGTCTGGGCCTCAGTTTACCCATCTGTAAAATGTAGATAATGACCTGGAGTCCTCTATAAAATGCCTTGCTAGCTATATATAAAAAATGCTACATATATTATTATTTTTAATCTCTAACCAAACCACCACATTATGGCTGAGGAAGACACCTGGCCTGCAGCAGCTCTTCAGCAAATCAGAAGACAGCAGGCCTACATCCCTCCAGAAAGCAAAAGCAGCAGATCTGTTTGCAGCATTTTAAAGTAATCCAGGCCATTTTCATTCACTTCTGCTCCCCTGGGGGAGTAGGGGGGAGGGTCATGCTCCTTTGGCTGCGAATCAATACCCTACCTCTCTATCTGTTGCTTGTCACAAGTAGGCTTTGCGTGTACATGCTGGTATGTGACTCATGGGACAGAGCAAGAACAGGGGTCCAGGAAGAAAGCCAGCAGGGAGCAGAGTCAGCCAGCTTCTTAATGCCCTTCAAAGATCCTCAGAGCATTTCGTCCTAGAATTAACAAAAGCAATACTACAAACTCATCAGGGGAGATCAACAGCACCACCTGGGGTGACGAGGAAAAATGGTAATAAGCTGATGGAGAACAGGTTTAGGTTAGAGATCAGAAGGCAATATTTTACAGTTTGGGTGGCCAAAATCTGGAACCAACTTCCCAGGGAAGTGGTCCTCGCCCCTACCTTGGGCAAATTCAAGAGGAGTTTGGATGATCACCTGTCTGGGGTCTTGTGAACCCAGCATTCATTCCTGCCTGTGGCAGGGGGTCAGGCTAAATGATCTGTTCAGGTCCTTCCTGACCCTAGCTACTATGAAACTAAGACTATCCTTGACTTAGCCTTAAAGACTACTCAAGAGTTTTTTCAAGATATAATGAGGGACGGCTCACTGAGCTGTTCTGTGCCTTGGGTGGGTGGCAGTGGTGCACAAGCCAGCAGCAGTAGCCAAGTCACCCTTCATGCCAGTGTGGGTCCTATGGCAACAGAAGCTGCTATCCTTGCACCCCGTGGAAGTCAGCATCTAGGGCTGATGTCCTACTTACTCTCCTTAATTATGCCACTGCTGCCTACTATTTCATAATAATTAAATTCACCATCTACAAAGGAGGGACTCTTCTAACCATTACCCTGGAGACATGGGATTTTGGAAGTGGGTATGAAAGGGGAATGAAAGAAGAGCTACTCACAGACTTTGTAGTTAAAGGGGATGACATTCACACCCAATGATGTAGCACAGAAATCATGGAAGGTTTGATACCACAAAGAAAAAGAGAGATAGGAAGGCAAGATAGTTAAATGGCCAGGATGAAGAGGTCATTCCAGTCAAACAAGTGTCCTTCAATGAACAGAATCTTCTCCCAGTGGAGCCAATAGAGATGAACATAAAGTACATCTGGGAACATGCAAAATGCAAATGAGGCAGCCTAGGAGGGAATCTGAAGAGCAAAAACTCCAAAGCACTTGAAAAGTACCAAGAAATTCTTGGAGTGTATCAGCAGCAGATAAGTCTACAAGAGAAGCAGAAGCTAACAAGGGAAGAAAAGATGAATGGCAAGAAAGTTGCAGGCTATTTCTTTATATCTTGACATTTCCACATGTCAGTTCAACCTCAGCAATGGGATCAAATGAAGTCTGAGCATCCATTTGGTTTCTAGAGGCTACAATTCATTAAGTTTTTGATCACAACTCCTTGGTTTGTATCTATGCCCTTAGGATTCCAAGGAGAACACTCTCTCAGCGAGCAGTCAGGTCTTGTACTGCATGCCATTTATGATCAAATAAAATCAGGGGCCTTCAGTTCAGTGTGCCTAACTCTTTTTGCACTGGTCTTTATCAGACAGGATAATGGGGGATGTAGCAGCCCCTGTTTTCTTTCTACAAACAACAAAGTTGTCAAAAAAGGAGATACTGGAACAGGAAGTAAATTACTGTCATGGGTTAGAAAGTGGCTCAAAGTTAAATGAGAAATGAATGAAACGAGGAATGAAGGATCAATTTTCAGCATGGTGGAAGGTTAACAGCCGGATGCCACAAAGTCCTGTGCTAGGACTGGTGTTGTTTAATATATATATATATACAGTAATGGTAGAGGAAAGAGAATCAATAACAAATTGGGAAAATGTGCAGGTGACACAATTGCTTAGGTAAGTCAAAACTGAAGCAGTTTGTGGAATACTGTGGAGAGCTGTAACCAGTCTAGATCAACAGGCAACACGATAAA
The DNA here is from genome assembly GCF_001723915.1 of Gavialis gangeticus. Taxonomy (NCBI): domain Eukaryota; kingdom Metazoa; phylum Chordata; order Crocodylia; family Gavialidae; genus Gavialis; species Gavialis gangeticus. The sequence continues at coordinate 2,216,496 of NW_017728983.1, forward strand.
ATTAAATGTTGACAAATGCAAGTTAATGTGCATTAGAAGGAATAATATGACCTACTCATAAACACTGTCAGGTTTTAAATTAACTGGAACCACTCAGGGAAAAGACCTAGGGGTTATTGTGAATGCTTCAGTCTTAACATGTGTTAAAATGAACAGAGGCAGTCAGAAAAGCAAGCAAAATGTCAGAAAAGCAAGCAAAATCCCAGGATGTAAAGGAAGATTTCCTAGCTTCATTTGCAATATGCTAGAATTTCAGGCTGTTAGAGAAACGTGCATGGAATAACAGCTATCAGCTAAGGTGAAGATACGAATCTACAAGACTTGTGTGCTATCATCCCGGCTCTGTGGTTCAGAAATGTGGACTACATATGCTAGGCACATCAAGACACTGAACATCAAGACAGATTCTACATGAGATGTCTGCTTAAGATCCTGAAAATGAAGTGGGAAGACAGAATACCAAACACAGAGGTACTGGAGCACACAGGGCTGACACACCTAGAAACCACTCTCAAGAAGAGGAGGTTGCGATGGATCAGCCATGTCAGGAGAATGGGTTGAGACTATCTCCAAAAATATTTTGTATAGCGAGATTCAAGATGGCTGTAGAAAATGGGGTTGCCCTGTATGGTGATACCATGATGTATGTAAACATGAGATGAAGCCATTAAGCATTAATGTAGAGAGCAGGGAGGAGTGTGTAGAATCCCTTCCCATCTTGAGGGGACATATGGTACTGGGTGCAGATCAACATGAAGTGGCTTTCATACAGAGGATGAAAGCAAAGTAAGAAAGGCTCTGTGAAATTTGTAACAGTCTGTGTCATTCTCAAATTGCACTTGTCAGTCACAAACAGATTAATCAGGCGCCTGATTAAACTTCTTACGTGAACACCATGATCCAGAGGATTGACAGTTGCTTACAGTGCCTAGAAACCCCAACTATGGGATAATTGTACCCCATTGCACCAGCCTTCAGGTGCACACAGAACAAAAGGACAATCTCAGGACCTAGGAGAAAACCTCACACTGAAAGTGCTTTAATGTCACTGTATAAGTGTTTTCCCTTTGCCTGATCAGCATGTCTTCAAAACTCTTTATTTCTGTTGTATCTCTTTTAAGACAAGAGGTCAGAAGGATTAGATGCCTGGAAAGACTTCTAAGGGGAGAAAGGGTTTGACAGATTCAATCCAAGAGGAGAAGCAGTAGAGGCAACATCACATTAGAGGTAGGGCAGCAGTGCATGGAGTCTTGGTACACAACCGTAAATAGGTAGTCACTGTCCAGGTTAACAAAGACAGCAAATGGCATTGAAAAGTTAAACCAGACATTTGTTTTCTCATAATCATAGAGTCATGGAAAATTAGTGTTTGAAGGAACCTCAGGAGGTTGCATCTAGTCTAGCGCCCTGCTCAAAACAGAACCATCCATAACTAGACCATCCCAGGCAAAGCTTTATCTAGCCAGGTCTTAAAAACATCCAAGGATGGAGAGTCCAAAACCTCTCTGGGTAACCTGTTCCAGTGCTTTACTACCCCCTAGTGAGAGCGTTTTTTTTCTCCTAATACTAACCTAAACTTCCCTTGCTGCAACTTGAATCCATTGCTCCTTGTTCTGTCATCTGCCACCACTGAGAACAGCCCAGCTTCATCCTCTTTGGAACCACCCTTCAGGTAGGTGAAGGCTGCTATTAAATCTCCTCTCAGTCTTCTTCTACGAACTAAACAAGGCCAGTTCCCTCAGCCTCTCCTCATAAGTTATGTGCCCCAGCCCCTGAACCATTTCCATTGCCCCTGCTGGACTCTCTCCAAATTCTCCACATCCTTTCTGTAGTGGGGGGCCCAAAACTGCACACTGTACTCCAGATGTGGCCTCACCAGTGCTGAATAGAGGGGAATAATTACTTCCCTTGATCTGCTGGTAGTGCTCCTATTAATGCAGCCCAGTATGCTGCTATCCTTCTCGGCAACAAGGGCACACTTTTGGCTCATATTCAGTGTACTGTACAGTGTAACCCACAGGTCGTTTCTTGCAGAGCTGCTGCCCAGCCAGTCAGCCCCCAGCCTGAACTGGTGCATGCAATTGACAAGTGCAGGACTTTGCACTTGTCCTTACTGAACCTCATAAAATTACTTTTGGTCCTATCCTCCAATTTGTATAAGTCACTTTGAATCCTAGCTCTACCCTCCACCATATCTACTACTCCCCCGAGCTTAGTGTCAGCTGCAAACTCAGTGAGGGTACACTCTATGCCATCTTCCAGGTCATTGATGAAGATATTGAACAAAACGAGCCCCAGGACTGACCCTGGGAGCACTCTACTTAATACATAATACATGAAGTCATAATACATGACTTCATCCAATGAATGGAAAAAGAATACATTTAAAACTGCTGCAATATATCCTACTCTTAATGTAACAGCCACAAGAGATCATTGAAGCCAAGCACTTAGCAGTATTAAGAAAGAATTAGACATTTGGGACCAGATCAGTCTCCTATGTACAATGTCTTGATGTGGGTCCAACACGACCATTATACCATGGATAAGTCTCACAGCAAGCCATGAGACTGGTGAAAAAAGGAAGAGGGGAATGACCACTTGGTCCTGTACTGAATCCAGCTTAGATGGCCCTTTCACTTAAATAGCAGTTCTGAGAGGTGGTGATTGCTTCTTGGCTAAGAATCAAATGCAAGAGGCCTTGTGATTTCATTGGGACATGGGCTGCTGGGTGAGCTGGCTTCTGTTCTTCACTGTGTTGAGGCTCCCTGTGTGACTTTGGGCACATTACTTATTTTGAGCTTCAGTTGCCCATCTGTAATGCTTTGTTGCATTGCGCTGCTTGTATAGACTGCAAGTTCCTCAGAACAGAAGCTATCTTATACTGGTTGTGTGTGAATAGAGTCTGGCTTGCGGGGGGTCTCCAGGTTCTCCTTTAATAACATAATACTAATTTCTCAGAGAGCTTGCTTTGTGTTCCAGAATAGCAGCCCCACACAGAGCTTGGAAATTTCACAGAAGAAATCAATTAAATACAATGTTTTACTGATTATACTTAGCAAGGTCAAAGTTCACACTTGGGATACTCATTCCTCTTGTAGCCAACATCCTGTGTTGTTTAAGAGCGAGGTACCAGATTTCAAGCAGGTACATGCCAATGAGTAGAATTTTCTCACTGTAACATTGGAATGGATTACCCAGAGAGCTTGTAAAATCTCCAACCTTGGAGGTTTTTAAGAGCAGGTCAGATACATACTTGACAGGGTTGATCCAGCCTTGAGCAGGAGCTTGGAATAAATGACTTCCTTAGGTCCCTTCCAGCCCTACCTTTCTATGATTGTATTATTTGCATGTGTGTTTGGTGACAGCTAGCATGATTTTAGTTAAAAATATCATTCATTTCTGAATTCTGAACAAAATTTGTCACTTTTAGAAAACCATATCCCATGTCCCTGGGTACACAGGTCACCCTAACAAACTTCACAGTAGAGGAGAGGCAAAGAAGCTCTGAATGAGGTAACGGAAGGATCTCTCTTGTCTTCTGTAATTTAGGAATGTTTTGTGTTCTGGTAAAAATCTAAATCAGAGTTCATTTCATCTGGACTTATCTCTTCTTTTTTGACAAGGTTTTACCAGGGGTTTTGTACAATTGTGCTTCCTTTCTTATGAGATGTGATGCTGCAGGTTCTTCTTCTTTTTCTCCTCATGTTCTTGTCATAAACTAGATGTTTTTTTTACAGAATCATGCACAAACAATGGCACTTTCTATTGCTGCAGCAAGGTCCTCATTCGTTCAGGTCTCAACCAATAGTCAGCAAAGGAGACAGATGCTCCATGGTTTGCACTTCCCTGCACTTGCATATATTTTTGTCATTAGATGAGCCCCATTTGATCATGTTTGTTTTTGATCTTCCAGTTTGCATGCACAGGAGGTTCAGGCATTGCCATGTTGGCCAGTCTAGATCAGCCCCTCTAGGAAGGTCTTCCTGGGATTCCAGGTCCATTTTAGAGCACCTGATCGTGCATAATCTTTGCTTCCATAATCTCAGTCACCTCCTGTCAACTATTGTGTTCAATGGTGCAACACTAGTCACAAAAACCTTATGCTGCAGGTAATTTGCTTTAAGGTAGTCTGGAAAGGTGGGGAAATCATAGTGATAATATAAGGCAGGAGTAATAGACTGTTAGGGTAATGCTTGGGCTGAGGTCACTGAGAGCACAGAGCAAAAGCCCTGATGAGGGATTGTGGTGAGGGCCTCCCTACCAAGTACCAGAGCAACAGTTGCATCTTCACTAATAAGTAGAGTTTTCCTGGAAACTGTATGCCACGTAGGGACAAGAGATCTGCCTCCTTAAATATTGGATGCTGGAGCTAGGAGTATGAAATGTGAGTGTGGGGTTTCCTATATGGAGGGTAGTGGCAGCTCCCTCAGCCCCTTGCAGATGTGGGAGACAGACTGGGTTCAGGGCTATTGACTTGAGGTGTTCATTACTGTTCATTTTTTTGTTAGGTTGCTGTTTTCTCTGATTTTCCCTTTCATAAAGTCTTTTGAGTTAGCCCTTGATTGTTGTGAGTGGGGAAATTTTAGTCAGCATGAGTCTCCAGTTGGTGAACCCCTGAAACTTGACTCCCGAAACTTGAACTTGGCCCTTGTTATTGCCAAAAATGGCCAGGCAGAAGTGTTACCTGCTGACCACCTTGACACTGGCTAGCAGATCTCCAAAATGCAAAGGAAGCTCAGCTAGAATGTAAGGATGTTTTTATCCCCTTTCTATGTTCATAATAATCCCTTAGGCTATTCCTGGCGAAAGGACATGTACAACCTAATTTACTGACCATCAGTTAGGCTGTGAATTTACTTGTTTTTTAATATGAACAAAGGAACTCAGTTAACCAGTTTCACATCCCAGCTCTTAAGTGAATGTAATATAGCACAAAAACAATTCTGTCTTTCTGCTCACATATTTTTGTGAGGGCCAGACATATAACCATCTCCTAAGATTGTGGGTGGGGGGGGTTCACATTTCATTCTCCTACCATCAGCTAATGATTAAACCGTCTGAGAGCATCTTTTTAAAGAAGGAAAAGAAAATCAGAATGTCCAGCTTACTGGAGGTGTAGCAAACCCCCCAGTTTTTCTATTTTTTTACTTAGAAATATGACATCCCCTTTCCCCATCGTTGCTGCCTTTTTCTCTCCCCTCCTCTATTCCCTATGGGCATATATAAAAGTAGTTATAAGTTAAGTTGAAACCCTGTGTACATAAGTCCCCTTTTATTGTAACCATGAGCTAGTGTAATAGTGTTTTGCTGTGTGTGTTGGATTACTGTAATGTATTACACTGTATGGTTATTGTGTCTTCAGTGTCTCTATGTTAACATTGTATGATTTAGGCCTGCAATGTGGGTTGACATGAGTGATGTCAAGTATCCAGTTTTGTGTGTCAGGTTCCCATCTTGTCCCCATGCCCTGTTGTGTAAGTATGTTGCAATTATGACTCACGTTTAAGTCTGTAACCTCTCCCATGTAAATTGGTTTTCCTTAAATGCCTGAAACAAAAGAGTGAATGGATGAGAGAAACACAATGATAGCAGGACCCCCTACTAAATCACCCTACCATTAAAACCAATGCCTGAACCAACAACCCAGCCATAGGAACCACCCTCTGCATTCAAGAAACACAAGACGAGGCAAGCCACCATTGTGCCAGGCTGCACATGCTCATTAAGAACACCTGGAGCCCTCTGGGACAGGACTGACCTCGCCTGGACAGGCCCTCCCCATAGGAGATCGGAGGTAGTCTGCCCCATAAAAAGGGGAAGTGAAGACTGACTCTTTGGGATGCCCTCTCCATCTGGACCAGCAACACGCCACACCACTTATCCACCCAGAGGCCCTGCCAGCAACCCACCCTCTGGACAACATCTTGCTGGAGAAAACTCAGACTGGCCATTGAGGATCAACTTACAGTCCAGGATAGGTAGCTATCACCCCCACCCACTCTTCAACCAAGGACTTGGACTCTGTTTCTCTTCTCTACCTGGACTCCAGCCCTTCCACTGAGTCTCTTTCTCCTGCTAACATTGTGTGAGTGTGTGTGGGAATGCTTGTGTGAGTGTGTGTAGGAACCAAGCTGTACAGTACAGTGTTCATTTAATAAAACTGTTATTTGGACCCCTGAGTTGGGTTTTACTTTACTACGGTTCCAGCCCTGCTCCAATCCCTGCTCCTCGCCCTTCTAACTTCTGTCTCATTTCTCCCTCTCCTGTTTCTTGCTCACTGCCACCTCCAACACCTGTCCCGTGCTCCTGTTGCTCCAGCCATGCAGACCTCCACTCTGCCTGCAAACCCTTTTCTTTGCTATTGCCCCATCCTTACTACCTTTTCTCCTGATCTCTGTCACTTGCTCTTCAGTTACTAAGCACCCCAAGCATAGGTACCACAAACACCAACACACACACACTGTCACATGAGTCAGTCTTTAACCTGTGTGTATATGTGTATGTATATGTGTATTTTGTATGATTTCATGTCATTATGATTAGAGCATGTATGTGCCTGAACTGGTGATAGGTATGCATGTGCCTAGGCTGGTAATCTTGGATGTGCATGTGCCTGACTTGGGGGTATGTGTATGTGTGCGTGCGCGCGTGCACCTAATTGATGTGTGTGTTTGTATACGTGCAATTGTGTCACACCCTCTTGTCTAACAGCAATTTTGAGATCCTGAGAGTTGGCCTGACCCCACAGGGCATCAGAGGAAGCAGGAAAACAACAAGGGATAGAAACCAGTGGAGAAGGAGCAAAATTACAGAGAGGTTAGAAAAGAGGACAAAACACAAACTGGGGGGAAAAAAAATAAACCTAAGCTTAATATGTCTTGCTTCCTGCCCTATAATGCAAATAAATTAAACCTATAATTCTAGGATTGAGATACTCTAGCTGAATACTCATGGTTTATGGTGTCCCAGAATCTCTCAGAGGAACTGCAACTTCATTATATACAGCTGAGGAGACATTATTCCTTGCATTATCTACTGAGCTAACACAATTACCACTTATGCTCCAGCACTATTTGGATTCTCAAATGTAATGGGCAGATATGTATTGCAACCATTTATGTGGCTTTTCCACCAATTTGCAACTGAAATTACTTTTTCTTTGTTGAAATATGTGTATGCACTGCGTCTAATTTCTCTATTTTTTTTTAGTTAGCTCAGTGCTTGAGTTTGGAAGGACATGGTGGTTTATTCCAACTGTGCCATATTGTTCTAGGATGACTACTTCCTTCTGACATTGACAAAAGAAAAAAAAATTAAAGCAAATTTGCATAATAAGGTGCTTTTGGGGGTTTATTAAAGACATTTTTTCAGCTGTTACAATATTTTTTAAATATTTTTATTAGGCTAAAGTCTCTGAAGAACATTTTCCCCATTATTATATATATATTTTTAACAGATAATAATATCAGTAGGAAATGGACTGCATATTAAGCTTCTTTGGAAAAAGGTTGATTAAATTTATAGTTTAAATAAATGTTCTTAGCAATGTGAACTTTGGTGCTGAGGAAGTTCTAGGGCAAAAGCAGGCTAATAAGTCCATGTTAATTAAACACAGCATTGCAAACATAGAGCAGCACTAACAGTTTTCTTTCTCATAAAAATAGTGTTGTGGGGAACAATTTGTAGACGTCTGCAGAAATATCTGGTCACGTAATGACTGGCTCCTATGGCTGGTCATTTGCAGCTACTGGTTTGTATTCAAGAGAAAGCTAAAAAGATATTACTGAACTTTACCACTTCATCTGCATGCACAATAATTTCAGTTTCAATAACCAATACTTCCTCCAGACCATGGGCACAGCTACGGGCATCAAAATGGCCCCACAATATGCCAAACTTTTTACGGCCCCCCTGGAAGAAGTAAGAATTGCACCCTCAAACTCATGCTATACCTAAGATATAAAGATGGCATCTTCATCATTTGGACTGAAAACCTGCACTCTCTGATTGATTTCCATCACAAATTCAATAAGCATCACCCCTCCATCAGACTATCTCTTGAATACTCCAGCACCAAAATTTCCCTTTTAGACACTATGATCAATATCCAGAATGGTACAGTACAAACCACCATATGCAAGAAAACCAAGGACCAACATACATATCTACGCAGAACCAGCAATCACCCTAAACACATCAAGAAAGCTATAATATACAGCCAAGCCCTCCAAAACCACCGCATCTTCACTGAGGAGAAAACCCATGATCGTCACCTTGCAAATCTCAAAAGGGCTTTCACCCAACAAGGACACTTCTCCAGGAAAAGAACCACACAGACAGCACATGAAGAATTGCTGAAGTACAAAAAGAAAATCTCCGCAAATCTCACACCATTAGTTATGACGTACCATCCCTCCCTGGAACCTATACAGATCCTCAAACAAATTGCACTTCTTACTAGAAGAAGACCCAGTTCTGAAAGAGACCTTTGCAGAACTATGCATCCTCACCTTGAAACAAGCACTGAACTTGCCAACTTCATCACCAGAAGCAAACTTCTTATGGTCCAAAACACTCTGAATGGATATAGACCATGCCAGGACAAAAATGCAAAACCTGCTAACAAATCTCATCCACTCCCACAATAACTCCACCCCACAAGAGAACCATCACCATTACTGGATCTTATACCTGCACCTGTAGAAATGTAATATATCTCAACCAGTGCACTAAATGCCCTGATATATGTAGGAGAAACCAAACAACAACTGTGTACTGAATGAACACACACCGAAAAACTATCAAAGACAAGAATACTCAGTTACCTGTGGGTGCACACTTCTCACGAGATAACCACTCTCTCTCCAATCTCTCAGTTCTAATCTTCAAAGGGAATTTACAAAATACTTTTTATAGACAAGCCTACAAACTTCACTTCACAAATCTACTGGATACAAAATATCATGGACTAAATATAGACATTGGATTCATGGCACATTATAACCGGTCTAATATCTGATAAACCCAGGTAACATGTTTGCATTTTACCATCTACATTCTATCACCCGATCAACATTCCCCTTTTTTTCCCAACGTTGTACTTTGTTTCCTTTTCTAGCTCACCTTGGATCACCCCTGGGGCAGAATGATGGTGTCTTGTGACCAAGCTCAGCTTATGGCAAATTTGGCTAAACTCATCA
>NW_017728983.1:2230698-2231144 GCF_001723915.1 Gavialis gangeticus
ATGAGCTTCTATTCTACCCAGGAGAGCATACAATACACCAGCAGACTCTTCCTATGCCTCAAGAAGGGTTTTTATGCCTCAAAGTTTACAAAGAACACTTTTTCCAAGCATTTAGTTGGTCTAATAAAATATATTCCATCTTCCCAAAGAACCTTGTCTGCCTATGTCCTTAGACCATTACAGCTACAATCAACAACCCTATATACTGTCCTAATATTTTACCAGACAGATGTCAATGGTCAATATAGGCTGAGGCAGTGTCAGGAACTTCCACCCCTAGACTTAAAATAGTTTGGAGAACAGTGCATTTTTTATCAGATAGTGTAAGAGTGATGTTGTAGCCTTGATGGTCCACAACACGTATAGTAAATTTATCCAGGCCCTCTGATACCACCACATGTTGTTAACAGATTTGCCCACTACTTTGGGGTGTGCTCATTTATTAG
>NW_017728983.1:2231155-2233948 GCF_001723915.1 Gavialis gangeticus
GTGAGTCAGACAGTCCGTGTCCTGTGTCAGGGTTCCCCAAGAATGTGGAGCTGACAGGTAACAATGTGCTCAGAGAACACCCATGATGCCCACCTGACCAAACCTAAAATTTACCTTTGTACAAGGGCACTCCACAGTAGAGAAATAGACCATACATTTGAAAGAGCTATCCAAACACCCTGTGGTAACCTGCTACAATACAAAAAGAAAGCCTCCTGTGACCTCTCCTCTCTAGTGGTCACCTGCCACCCCACACTGCAACCGATCAGAAGAATTAGCACACAACTACAGCCTCCACTCAACAAAGATCAGACCTTGAAAGGAATATACCCAGCCCTTTTGCTCCTGGCTTTCCAACAACCCCTGAACCTTGCCCAGCTCATCATTAGAAGCAAATTCTCCACTGCCCAACAGATGTCAAGTGGAATACAGCCTTACCTTGGTGAGAAATGTTTAACCTGTCAGCAATGCTTAACCTGTCTTCACTGCCACTACTATCAACACTCCCCATAAAGAAACCATCAGAATCCATGGTTCCTACACCATGCCTTTCCCAAAGTGTGATATACCTGATTCAAATCATCAAATGCCCACATGGCAACTAGTTGCTGCTTCATTGAACTGTGGGGAGGGAGGGAGTGAAAATGATTCTCTAAGATTTCTGGGAGATCAATGGCTATCAAAAGGAGGGAAGGGAGGGTCTTTCTGTGGAAAGAATTCAGGAGCTGGATAAATTATATAGGGCTATAAATCCAATATCAATATTTACTCCTTGGTTCTTAAGTGTCCAGCCAGCTTATGAATTTTTGCTTTCAAGTTCTCCTTTTAAATTTTTAGGTGGATTTCCCTTGAGCATGACAATAGTAAGGTCACAGATGGAGTGGTTCTGTGAGAAATTTGCTCCTAATAATGAGCATGTCTCCATCCTTTCTACTTCTTTATGTGAGAGTTCATTCTCTTGCATAGTTGCTGTTTAGTTGCAGGGCCATGATTTTACTCAAAGCCTGGGAGTTCTCCAAGGATGTGGGGCACCCGAGTACAAATCCCTCTTCTGCCTAGGGACTTTTAATCTATATCATGAGACAATGACCTACGCACCCAACTGTTGGATCTTCTGGAGTATATATTTCTTTGTCTCTTCTATCACTGTCATTCTACTGCATATAAAATACTTAACAATTTCTTTGGAGCAGAAACTGGGATATTGATGTCTTGTTTCCCAAGTGAGTGTCCTAATCACCAGACTAGAGAATCATTTTCACTCTCTACCTCTCTCCTTCCAGTTCAATGAATATTTAAATATTGAATAGGACATGGAACCAACTCCAAAAAGAGAGACTGGGGCAGACCTGTCTCAGAAGAACCTGATATTCAAAGAACAGAATATTTTTTTACAAGAAAAGCTGAAAAAGAACTGCAATTATTTCAGTTCAGTCTGAAAATAATCCAAACTCTTTTTAGTTCTGTGGCTAAAGTGAAAAATTAATGGCTTGTGCAGCCATAACTCAGCACCCTCCCAACCAAGGAGGACTGGGAGTTGTGAAGGCGCACTGCTCCCTTGAGAAAATGGGGCTGCCAGGAAGGGGGGAGCTGTACCTTGAACCATCTCTGTTATTTTGAGTCATAGCTGAAATATTTAAGATGGACTCCACATCAGTATAATGAATTTTATGCAAGGGACTCAGGACTCAGGTCTGGATAAGTCACTTCTTGGCTGGGTCTTAAAGGCTTTGATTCTGTTGAGCTTCAGGGCTTACTAAAAAGACCCCTTATTTGCCCATTATTTGTTTTAGGAGAGGCCAGACAAGGTGGTGGGATGGGCACCTTTGGAGAAATGGGATATCTTCATGTGGTTCTTTGACATTTTTAGCAGGCTGGTCCTTTTGCTGATTGTGGGATTGGACATCATGGCGGATGGTGATTCTATTGTGTTGACTGTCATTTTAAGTAAGGTTGGGTGGAGAACAGTAATTCATTTCATAAATGGTTTTGGGGTCTTGATATTTGTTTCTGTTTTTATTTGGAAAAATGCATATAAAAATGAAGTCCTTTTGTTCAATGAATTTGAGACAAGCTCCAACAAGTGGAATAGAAGGGAGCTGGGCAAGGGTTGCAGACATGGTTTGAAGTCAGTGGAGCTCTGAGTAGACCCAAGGTTTGACTTCCATGATTGGAGTAAAAGTTTAGCTCTGAAAGGAGCTGGTCACCCCAATTTTAAATGCTTTAAAAGGAACAAGTAGGGAGTTGTGATCTTGCATGGGAGAAAAAAAGATGATAACAAATGGAGGGATTCTCTTTAAACAGATATATTTAGGCCAAGAAGCCATAGTGGTAACAGTATTTGGATTTTTATCACAAATCTTATGATGTTTGATTTTTTTTTTAACTTTAAAGACCCAGTTCCCAGAATCAGGTGATAATACAAGATTCTCATATTTAGGGGGTGGGGGACAGGCTTCTAGCTTCCATGGATGCAAAGAAGAACACAAAAATGTGAATCCTAAAAGTCCAAAATCTCAGAACAAAAAATACTTGCTTTTGTTTTGTTTTTCTTGACTCATTTTCATGATGTTTGGAGCCTTGTTCATGATTTTTTTAAAATATGTGGGCTCACCAGAACAATGAACTTTCTAAAATAATCAAGTACAACTTTATTTTGTGTAGTGCCTTTCATGCAAAGCTGAATTGTGAGGTGCTTTTACAGTGCCAAATAATAAATAATAACAGAGAGACAGAGAGAGAGAGAGAAATTAACAGCTGTGTCCCAGGGAGAAAAGATATATTTTCAGATGA
>NW_017728983.1:2234009-2246191 GCF_001723915.1 Gavialis gangeticus
CTTAAAATTGGGAGACATTGAACAAATTAACAGCTGTGTCCCAGGGAGAAAAGATATATTTTCAGATGAGACTTAGAAAGAAATGGAGAGTCAATGAGGCAGAGAGATACAAGAAAGGTTGGATCTGGGTCAGCTGTTTAATTTTGACCTTGGCTATTATTAGTCATTTGAGATGAAATATAGCTAGAGCCTCTGGAGTGTGCTCTATTTACATTGTATTACAAGAACCAGGAAATATAGCCAACCCTCTCCCCCATCTGAGTTGGGTTCCTGCTGGGGAGGGATAGAATGAAGTGATCTCACCAATTCTATAAAGTACCTCTCCTGCTTTTAGTCTGAACTCATCTGCCCAGAGACATTTGATCGCCTTTAAAAATGAATGTTAACGGTGAAAATAAAACACGCAAGTATCTTACATCCAAAGTGCTGCATGCACTTAACAATCATGTGTTCGTGTTCACCTTGAGACAAAACATTAGGACATCAGTTCTTCTTCACTATTTTCCAAGCCTTGAGCTAAGGCCTTGTGCAATTTCCTCAATAACACTTGATGAAATCATAGATCCTTAAGCTGGGGAGCTTTTTCTCATTTATTGTATTGCTAGAGACACTTACGGTGTCATCCCCTGGTACAGAGGAAACTCACCCCCAAACCCCTTGGGAAGTTAATTAGGTTTTACACTGCTGAAATGAGCAACTCTGCTTAAGTTCTACTTCTTGAATGATATCAAAGGGTATATCCACACCGCACACTTTCTATGCTAGGCAGTGGTGCCCTCAAATACCCTCAGATGCTCTGTGTGAGATAATTCCTGATTTGGAAACAGTATAGGCACTATGGTGCAGCACTGTGGGCAAGCTAATTAATCCTGAACCTTGGCTTATTTCTAGCAGGAATCCCTGAGGTGACCCCACTTATTTATACCCAGGAATCATTTTACCATAGCTACCATGGTTTCTGCAAAGCTGGGTACAGTACACTGGCAGGCAACACTGTCTGGTTCAGTGAATTTACAAGCAAGGCCATGGTATAGTCATGATACTAATCCAGGAGATTGTGGATGCATTTACACATTGCATTAGGGGGCAGCAATAAACTGCAGAATTTATTGCTCCATAGTTTATTGCTCCCAGGAAGTTCCTGGGCATGAGTCTTCATGTGCACCTGGACTTCAGCACATTGAGCTGGGTTGGAGCACCTCCAGCTGGCAGGAAGCCCAGAGGATCCCCCTGCCAGCCTGAGGGTGCTTCAAAGGGGCTCAATATGCTGTGGAGGGGCTGGCTGGGGCATGAGGGTATTTTAGTGCACGGCAGTAAGCAGCTGCAGCACTGAAGCATCCTCATACACCAGCCAGCTGGTCAGCATCTAGATGTGCACTGCTGGGCATGAAAAAAAATCCACAGCAAGGCAGTACTTGTATTTACAAGTACTACCCTGCTTTGAAGTTTATTAGTGTCATGTGTCCTAATAGGTGCACACGTGTAGATGCTGAGACATTTGCTGCGCAGTTAATCAACTGCACAGTAAACATCTCGTGTAGACATGCCCTGTGTGTACCACTGTAGGAGTTCCAGTTGTGCTTGTTGGTGCTGGATTTATGAATCAGTCCTGATCCCTTGTTCCAGGTGAGCACACCTTTCCTAAATGACCAACCATGACCCTTCTGTTCGATAACAGGATAATTTTATTCATACAAATGATAGCAAACAAAACTAACACAAGCAAAGCAAGCAGAATGACTACACTTTCCTACTTATTTATCAGTCCTAGGGTTTCACAAGGAAATGGTATGTCTGGCTGGTATGCAAATGCCACCTTGTGCTTCTTGCTTGAATCAATTGGATGTCAGCAGCCTAGGAGGTTGGAGGCCGATGCCCCAAATGGTTGCCTGGTGATCCATCCTTTTGTATTCTCTTTCCCTTGATGACTTTTCACTTCCAGGTACCATTGATTGGTTCCCCTGTGGTCGTTGTGCTGTTCAGGTTCTGCCCTGTCAGCAAATCCCTTGTTTTCCAAACATATCATGGGCACACATCTTAATTTGGTCATTTACTAGTACCTTAATTTGGTCATTCCTGGTCTCCTAATTTAGTCATTGCCCTCAAACCCAGGAATCAGGGGCTCTTCACCAGGTTACAGCTGGACATTGTGACCTGATGCCCATTCAGCATATTCCTATCTTGTTATGGGTTTTAAGGGAACATAGTGGTTGTTTCGCTGCTGCGTGTTTTCAATTTCCCAGGATGTATGTGCCTGTCTGTCTGCTAATCTTGGACCCTTGTATGCTAAAATGCTGAGAATCTTTGCCACAAACAGATTTTAGAATCCGGTTAACCCTTGCCATTCCCCTGAACCAATGTTCTAATGCAAGCCAATTTCTAAAAGCAAAAGTTAAATAATGACTAGGCTACCTGGAGTCTGAAAAAGCTTCTTTTTCTGCTTTTTAAAAAAAACACTAGAAATACAAGTAAATAAATAAAATCCATTTATTTAATAGAAAGTCACAACATTTGATCTACACATGCACTCATTTGGGGTAGGGGTTGTGGTTCACTGGTTTGAAGTCAGTGAAGCTCTGAGTAGGCCCAAGGTTCAACTACCATGATTGGAGGTTAAGCCTAGCTCTGAAAGGAGCTGGTCTTCCTGATTTTTTTAAATGATTTAAAAGGAACAAATAAAGAGCTGTGATCTTGCACAGGAGTGGAAAATAGATGACAAGTGGAGCAACTTTCTTTACTGAAAGATATTTAGGCCAAGAAACCATAGCTGTCCCAGTAGTTGGATTTTTATCACAAATCTTATGATGTTTGATTTTGATTTTTTTTTTTTTGCTTTAAAGCCCCACTTCCCAGTGTCAGGTGATAATATAAGGCTCTTAGATTTCATAGGCATCAGGGCTAGATTGTAGTTATGCTAAGCTATAGTAAGTTACAGTACTGAAAAACAGTATGGGAGAACAGGACCTGTGACCACTGAATGACTCAGTGAGAATGAAAATATAAATAAATAAAAACACACTAATGAGCAAAAAGACACTGAAGTGAGTATGAAAACAGCAACAAAAAAAAACTTGACGGCAAATGTAAAAACCTATTAATGAGACAGAGATAACAAGCGCAGGTGCGTAAACTTGGCAGACGAAACAAATAGAGATGAACATCTCGATAAACAGCGATTAGAATTGGCACAAGGTTGGGGGCACAGAAGTATAAATAAAAATTGGGAGATCTGTCCCTCAAACAGTGTGAATAACATATGGCGATATTGTTTCTCTACCTGTCAAGGTCAAGCTTCACTAGGTTGGACTGACTGTTAATCAAACCAACTGGTGTGCTCTCCAATGACAATAAACTTTCTGAGCTTTCACCACTGAACCCATAGCTGAGTTGTGTTTTCTGCACTGCTTTCAGTATCTGGAAAAATCTTACGAATGTTGGCCTTCCAGAGCGCACAGACTCCGGCAGCCTGTATATCAAAAGCGACAGCAACCAGGAGCTACCACCCAAGAAAAACACTCGGCACACCTCAGAACAACAACCTTTATTGCTGGGAATCATAAAGCTGCCTTTAATACTTGATTCAGGGCTGAAAAAATGGTACCTGTGGTGTCACCCTTAGAACAAGAACTTGGGATTTTTGTTGCTTAACTGCATTGATGTTCCCTTGCTTTTACAATGTGATCAGAATGGTTGTTTCATGGAATGCTAGAACTAAGTGGGAAGTGAAGTGAGGTGGTGCCTACTGCGAAGTTTAAAATGTTCATGAGAACCTCTTGGAATAGGAAGGACTTGAGAGAGCTAGGATCAGTGCCTGCTCTCTTTCAGACTTCAGTTTTTTTCCATGTTTCGTTTCCTTCTTTAAAATGGGATAAAAGCATTTTCCTACCTAAGAGGGATGTTGTGAGCATATACTAAAGACAGAGACATGCTCAGGATGCTGTGATAATACGGTCATATAAGTATCCTATCTAGATAAAAAAAGTGAAGCTTTTTTTGTTAGAGGTTAGTTTTTTTTCACAGCCTACTGTTCAGCAGCTCTCCACGTGAAACTGTATCCAATTCCTCACATATTTCAACATAGCTCCAATTCCACCTTTGTCTCCCTGATCTCATACCCTGTCTGGAATGCTATACACTAAAAATAGTCCTCTAGGGGTGTGTCTACACATTCATTAATATACAGGTGCATTTAATTTTGTAATTGCTTAATGAAGAACTAACTAAATATGCAGTAACTACAGTTGTTGTGCAGTAGCACCAGCACATTTTTTTTGGTGATGCTTACTGTGCAGTAGCCCGGTAATACAGTGTAGTAGCTTATTTTCATGTGTATGTGTATATATGAAAGCCCTGAGTTTTACTTATAAGTTTTCAATTCTGTGATGGGGGCTGTCACGAGGCCAGTCAATGTTGGCCTACCCACAGGCAGTCTGCCCTGTCTCTCCTGCCACGATTTGATGTATAAAGAAAGATGTAATAATGCAGGAGGCTGGCCATTTTATGCCCTGACGCCAAGAGCATTATAAACAGCTCTGACCTCCTCTATACCAAGTCCCATGCCTTGCAGCTGGCATCCAAAATCATAAAACTTCCCCTGTCTCCCTTGCTGAGCCGTATCACTCAGCCTCTAGCCCAAATTTGGCCTCAGGCAACTGTAGACTTACCTTGGCCATTACACCCCTCACTGGGGCCTAAACTCATCAAACTACTGGGGTCGGCTTATGCATAGTACTGCAGGCCCTGTTCGGACCCAACTCTGCATGCCCGTATGCAGCTCTTCTGGCCTGCCTATGCAGACCGTACTCTACACCCTCTCTTCATAGTCCTTCAGGTCCCCATATGGACCCTATTCTGTGCAACCTACTATTTATCATTTTACCCCATCACTAGGGACACTCCTCCACCCCCTCACTGAGGCCTCAGGGCCTTATGCCCCTTGGGTCTCAGGCCTGATGATAATGCCTGGACCCATGCCTGTTCCTACTCTGGACTTATTCACCAGGATGTGGGGGCTGGGGCTATAAGGTGCCCCATACTTGCCTTTCACTAGGGAGGCAACTGGTGTGGCATTTCCTGGGGACCACCCCACAACAAGCAGCCCCACCACACTATCCAACCCTAGCAGAGTATAGTTTTCAGTCATTCCCCAGGACGAGGAACCTCCGCCATACCCATAGCTCCTGCCCTGTACCTCCAAGGATGTTATGTGAGCTGGGTGATATTCCCGCTCCGTCTGCTTGCAGCAAACTGCTGGTCCTACTACTCAGGGCCTGGTCTTATCACAGGCAGCTGGTCCCACTTCCCAATCAGGTGGCCTCCTGCTGGCCATGTGACTCCTGATTGGGAGTGCAGACAGCTGCACGCTGCTCTGCTGTCTGTTCTGGCCCTCAAAGTTGCAAACACCAAAGGTGCCCTGCCACAAATTCCCTTTTGGTCCTCTAAATTCTCAATAAAAGTATTTCTTTCAGCTGTAAAATAGGCTTTAGAATTGGTCCAATACCTTCCATCTTAAAATACAGGTTATATTAAGTTTAAGGTGAGAACAACAGAAAGAGTAGGTTTTAGACAGGACATACATTCAGACTAACTTCCTCAAGATTGAAGATGCTCATAACTGCTACTGCTCAGCAGCAGTCCAGCAAATACCGTGACCTGGTGGGTTTTTTGTATGGAAGCCTGATGGACTCTCGGTTCCAGAAGACTTCTGTGTTAACCTGGATCTTTAGGCAGTAGCAGACTAGGCAGCATTTAGTATGGGCAACACAGGACTCCTTCCACCTCTTTATTACTATTCCCAGATATCTTCAGTGGATCAAACTTCTTGTCCCCTCTTTATCCCCTACCCATACTCCTTTCTGAAGCACCACAAAATTCCACATCTGTCTGCTTTTGGCTGAAATTTTCCCCTCCTTTGGACCCGAGCTATTCTGGAATACACCAGATATGCTGATTTATTCTTCTGCATAGTGAGGAAAAGCTTTTGCAACATACAGCACTCCTGAGAAAGGCCACATGACTTCAGGGTTTGGCGCTTTCATAAAAAACCCTGAGTATCATGAGAGCTATAAAATCATGAGATCAATAAAAACCATTCAAGGGAATGTATTCTACTCTTGGTTTTTTTCCCAAATCTCAAGTGAATCCTTGCAAATCCAGATTCAGTCTCTAAAGATACCTGCACCTGAAATTTTTCAGTTGAAATACATTGATTGACTGGTGAACTGTGATCAGAATGCTGCCAGCCCACAATGCATCTGACTCTTTAACACACACAACATGGTAGACATGGGGACTAGAGTCAAGCCCACTTGGAAGTAAGGTTGGCTTCTAAACAACATCAGTTATATGTTACCTCCTTCAACAGCCAGAAGTCAAATTTGATCCGATCTGATAAACCAGCAGATTCAGTGGATGCTACCATTGAATCCTGCCTAATCTGAAGTTCAAGGGCAGTAGAGGATGGTGAGCATCAAGAATCTCAGCCCTTACGGTTGCCTTAAAAATGTGAATTGAATATAAATCAATGCAGTGATTCTAAAGACAGTCTGAAACATCTCCTAGAACAGAGGTGTTAACTGCCTCTATTTATTGCAAGGGGTTGTTAACTGTGAACTTTAAAGATTACAATGGAAATGTCAACATTTTTAATCATTTCACTGATGCCTATAGCACAAGATTAAGGAGCAGAGCAGTCTCCTTATGAAGGCATGGTGTCAGTGCAGTCTCACGTATCACAGTATCACAGTTGGATTTGTGGGTGGACCTTGGGTCATAGCTTCATTTTTCTTCCTGCTCAAGTTTAACCACTGCATATGGCCCTCACTTTCTATGAAAAGCCTGGGTAGTGCTGAAATGTTAGCCTTTAAGCCCTTCAAATATTCTCTAAGCTTCTGAAGTGTGCTGTACACAATGAATTATCTCATCTTTACATGCTCAGGATAGATTTACATTTTAAAAAATGCCAAAACAAAACATTAAAGTTATATTTCTATCAGGTGTGAGCCTGTTTCCTTCTTCTGCTAGTCATTTAAATGGAAAAGTAGTCTCTTAAGTTCGCTTAGCACAGGATTCTAAAGCACTTCGCGGTGTATACGCTTTAGTGTTGGAAGGGCCTGTGTTTTTGCTGCTGCACTGTTCTAACTCTATGGAAATTGTTCCTGTGGTTTACCTCTAGGCATAAATATAGAATCATAGAGATGCTGCCATAATGTATGTGGCAGGGGTCAGATCCAGTCCATAGTCCTTCATGGGTATGGAGCCATCTGTTGTTCCTGCTGCTCCACTGCCCCCAGGCCCCTACAAGATCCCCCTTCCCCCACCTTCCCTGACATCCCTTGTTCTTGTTGACTTCCCAAAGCCATCCAACACCCAAGCTGCCTAAACAATTGCATTTGGGGTTACTCATTTTTCTCAGGTAGGCCTCTCAGGCCCTTCCCATCCAAATGTTAAAATTGCCTTCCCGTCCCTGACCTTCCCCAAAGTCTTGCTGATTCTGTTTGCATGGTAACAAGCTAACCTGAAGTCCAATAGATTTCTCCTGCAGACACAGAGTTCTGTACATCCCCCACCAAACTGTGGGGGCAGATGTGGCTGTGAGTATGGCCATGTAGATGTCAAAGGGCTCAAGTGCTTCCTTCTTCTATTATTTGTGAATTATTTTGTCTCCCTGGTGAGGAATAGGACTTGCAGGAGAGCACAGCTTGAGAGAGGCATGGTGTTTCCTACCATCTGTGGGTCTAAGCTCACTTTACTTCCCCAGCGTGCACATGTGACCATCCTTCAGAACAACTAGGCAAACACAGAGATGTGTTCATGGTTGTATATAGGCTCCATAGGAGGTTGTATATAGAAAGTAGTAGGAAATGATTGATTCCTTTGATCTGTGCACAAGATGTAGCTTTGCATTAGGGTCCTATGAATTGCAATTCCTAAACTTGCCATTTGCTTTTATCTACAGCCTGGATGGAGTCAAGTGAATTCCATGTTGTGTCTTTTGGCATGGGAGACTTGTGCAATTCTAGTACCTGATGCTGTGATCTTTCTACACACAAACCACCGGCAGAATTACCTTGGGGTATAAAAGGCTTCTTGTACAACAAAGGGTTATAGGATCAGGTCCCTAGCATGCAATTTAGTTCACAAAAAATGTTTTTAGTTTTCTTTTTATGCTACTTTAAAAATACAAGTGCCACTAACACAACACTCCTGAGCAAGCCACCAATAATATGCTACCTGAACTATACCATTCAGAGTGTGGAGCAGTGGGAAAGGACTCCATCAGGAAAAAGATTTCATTATCAAGCATCAGAAAATCTTTTTGAGTTGTTTTAAAAAGCAGCTGCACTTGCCTTCCAATGAAGCAATTACTGCAGAACAGGCTGTTGCTGGAGCTGGCTTTGAATTTTTCAGCCCAGTCAGGTGACACAATTTGATGAAAGTCTCTGAGTTCTGGGCGCTTATTTCCCCTATGCCGTCTCCTTCCTCATCACTGGGCACAGCTTATATTCCTTTCAACTCCCTCAACTAGTTCAGTAATCCCCCACAGGGGGATTATATTGTCGCTGTGCTCACAAATACATGTTTACTCAGAGCGAGTGCCCCTGTTACTACCCAAGTGTGTCATTTCATTTGGGTGGAACAAGTAATAACAGAAATATTCAGGTCTCACTATATTTTTCTTCCCCTTCTTGGGTGATGGAGTGTAGACTGCACACCTTTCTAGTCAAAATGGTTAACTACAGTCTGGGGGCACTGGGATAGGAGCTAAATGTGAATGGTATTCAGCATCAAATATGGATGGAGAATCTTTTCTACCTTTTGAACGTGGCAAACTTCTGGAGCTGGTGGCAAGGAGCCTGGGGTAGGATATGGCAGACCTTGGTATCTATGCTACCTTGATAGGCCCTTCATGATGGAGATTATCATGCAAGCCAAAGTACTGTTGTTGTCATGAACGGCGCGTTTCCCCAGCGGCTGGGGGGGGCACGGCTGCACTGGTGGTGGCGGGAGCCCAGTGGTGGTGACCTGGGAGCCCTCACAGATGCCGCCAGCACTGTTGCTGATGGAGGGTGGGGTGGGTGGCAAGCACTGACCAGGGGTCAGTGACCACCCGCAGGCGCCACCACCAGTGGCAGTGGTGGCCAGAGGCAATCATGGACTGCCCACAGATGCCACAGGCAGGGTGATGAGTGGTGCCTTTTTGGCAGTGTCAGCAGTGCCTTTTTGCAGGGGGTTCATTGCCACATGCAGGGGGTGCACATGCACCCGTGTGCACCTCCTACACATTACCCCTGGTTATTGTTGCTGGTCCTGGAGAAGTTCCCTACTGAGCAGCAGGAAAGCTGATTGCAGTAAAGGC
This sequence comes from Gavialis gangeticus, assembly GCF_001723915.1. Lineage (NCBI taxonomy): Eukaryota > Metazoa > Chordata > Crocodylia > Gavialidae > Gavialis > Gavialis gangeticus. The sequence goes on from NW_017728983.1 coordinate 2,243,368, forward strand.
TGTTGCTTTATCCCACAGCCTATGCTTATGAAGCTTAACCTCTGTCTTTCTCTTATGCTGATGCAGGTAATAGGATGGGTGGGAGCAATTTCCATGACTGAATATAGAGTTTATAATGGTCAGGGTCTCTGTCACTGGTGCTACTGCTGTATATCTGCATGAAGTGGATGGGTGCGGCAAATTATTAGTCTTTGCTGTGCACAGTGCCTTTCAGTTTGACACAAGACTAAGACTGGTCTTGCATTTAGGGGACCTGGGTTCAGTTCCCTGCCCATGGTTCTCAGGGTGACATTAGTCTCATCACCTCATCTCTCCATGCCTCAGTGCCCTACAAGTAAAATAAAAGATGTGGGGAGGCAATAATGGCTCCATCCTACAAAGCTTATGAGCTAAATCATAGAATCATAAAAAATGAGGGTCAGAAGGGACCTCAGGAGGTCACATTTAGTCCAACCCCCTTCTCAAAGCAGGACAAACCCTAACTACATCATCCCAGCCAAGCCTTTGTCTAGCTGGGTATTAAAAATCTTCAAGGATGGAGATCCCACTACCTTTCTGAGTAACCTTTTCTAGTGTTTTAATACCCTCCTCATGAGAAAGTTTTTCCTAATATCCAACCTAAACTTCCCTTGCTGCAACTTGAGCCCATTTCTCCTTGTTCTGACATCTGCCACCACTGAGAAAAGTTCAGCCCCATCCTCTTTGGAACAACCCTTTGGGTAGCTGAAGGCTGCTATTAAATCCCACCTCAGTCTTCTCTTCTGCAGACTAAATAAGCTCAATTCCCTCAGCCTTCCTCATGAGTTATGCAGCCCACAAAACCATTTTCATTGTCTTCCATTGGACTCTTTCCAATTTGTTCACATCCTTTCTGTAGTGGGGGGCCCAAAACTGGGCACAGTACTTCAGATGTGGCTTCCAATGCTGAATAGAGGGGAATAATTACTTCCCTTGATCTATTGGCAATGTTCCTACTAATGTAGCCCAGTATATTGTTAGCCTTCTTGGCAACAAGGGCACACTGCTGGCTCATATTCAGCTTATTGTCCACTGCAACCCCCAGGCCATTTTCTTCAGAGCTGCTGCCCAGCCAGTCAGCCCCCAGCCTGTACCAGTGCATGGGGTTGTTCTGTCCTAAGTGTATGTCTTCGCACTTGTTCTTATTGAATGTCATGAGATTCCTTTTGGTTCAATCCTCCAATTTATCTAGGTCTCTCTGAATCCTAGCCCTACCTTCCAGAACATCTGCTCCTCCCACCCAGTTTAGTGTCATCTGCAAACTTGCTGAGGTTGCACTCCATCCCATCTTCCAGGTCATTGATGAAGATACTGAACAAAAACTGGCTCTAGGACTGACCCCTGGGGCACTCCACTTGATACTAGCTGCCAGATAGACATCGGGCCATTGATTACTACCCTTTAGCCCAATAATCCAGCCAGTTTTCTACCTACCTTACAGTGCATTCAGCCAACCTGTACTTCCGTAGCTTGCTTTCAAGAATGTTGTAGGAGACCATATCAAAAGCCTTGCTAAATCAAGGTATGACATCCACTGCTCTTCCCACATTCACAGACCCCGTCATCTCATCATGGCTTAAAAGGATGCCTATACACATGCTTTGGAGCAGACTCAATTAATTAATTAATCAAGTCTTAAAAGGGCCCGCTAACAGCAAAAAAAGCCCCAGTTAGGCTCCGGAGCAGTGAGAGACGCGCGGGTGAAAGCCCGCTGTGCCCCCGCTCCCCTGAAGCCCCCCAGAGACCCCCCAGCAGCCACGGAGCCCCCCACCAACCCCCAGCACAGCCGGAGGCAAGCGGGGCCGTGGCAGGAGGGGGTTAACCCTTCACTGAGTGGGAGGAGGCAGCTGAGTGGAGCTGGGCCAGGTCAAGCCCCGCCCAGGCCCCTACTTCGCCCATCCCCCCAGGGAGCCACCCAAACAGGCTGCACAAACAGGTGCATTTGCCTGCCAGCTTGTGAGTTAGCGTGGAGTTCGCGCAGGAGGGTGTGCGGGAGGGCCCGAGACCCTGCCTATGAACCCCCCAGAGTAGACAGTCCCAGCCGTAGCCAGCCTACCAGAGGCATGACATGGATAGGCATACGTTGCACCCCTTAGGTCCCCTCAGGCTCTGCAGCCCCCCCCAGCACCTCTGAGACGGCCACCCAGACAGAGCCCATGGTTCCAGGCTCCACACAAACAGAGCCTCTGGCTCTCGGCTGCGCAGGCTGCCTGTCCCTTTTTCAGGCTCTGACAGCTGGGAGCATGGCCACCTCCCCGTGTGGGGTCTGCTCCCTTTTGGGGTCTCTGGCACACCAGCTGGAGGAGCTCCAGGCCACAGTCCAGAGACTGCGTGCCATCAGGCACCTTAAGCAGAAGATTGACTCCTACTGCCAGGCCCTTCTCCCCCAGGAACCGGAGGGTAGACCACCGTTACCCTCCAGGACAAAGGAGGACTCTGGGACCTCCCACTCTGTCCAGTCAGGGGCATGGGCCAAGGTGGTCAAGGGCCCTAAGGCCTACCGCACCAAGGGCCCTGCCCCGCTAGAACTTAGCAACAGGTACACACCTCTTGCTGCTCCAGCAGAGCCTGCTGAATTGCCAGCTCCCACAGCAACACAGGCTCAACTGCAGTTACCACCCTCGTTCTCCCCAAGACAAAACGTAAGGTGTTTGTTGTGGGAGACTCCATCCTGAGGGGAACTGAGGGTGCAATCTGCCCCTCCGACCCCTCAGCCCGGGAAGTCTGCTGCCTCCTGGGGGCCCCAATCCGGGACATTGCGGAGATAATCCCTAAGCTCCTGCAGCCCACAGACCACTATCCCATG
>NW_017728983.1:2246202-2254110 GCF_001723915.1 Gavialis gangeticus
CGAGGTCCCTTCCAGCCCAAATGTTTATGAAATCTATGAAGTCTATGAAATCTATGAAAGTCTGCTGGAGCATTCTGATTTGAATGCTCCAGTGTACTGCAGCTTTTTGTGTATTCAGTATCCCATATTTCAAAATGGCCATGGGGGTGCTTTGAAACTCACTGAATGAGCTTTAGTTAAAGTGACCCCAGCACCATTTTGACATGTGGGACACTGAATACATGCAACACTGCAGCTCCGAGAGCTGCTCTAATTAAAAGCCCCCCCCCCCATCGTACACACAGACACCATGGAGCAGATGTATAGGCACCCAAAATGTTCAACTTCAGTGACTCCAACTCCCTAGATGAAGTGTCCCTGTGTATAGAGACCATCTGTCATTGAATCCCTGCAATGTGGTTGCCCCACAATTATGCTACCTCCCCTTTGATTTTTGCTCCAGGGAGTGGCATAGGCAATGTCACTGTCAGACAAAGTGCCTGGCAAAGAGGGTAAATGGGATAGTTTTATCACAATGCTTAGTGACACAATAAACACAACTCATAACACAAAATGCCATTGGGTGGATGTTTTACTTCTATCTGAATAAAACCCTGTGTGATGCAGAACACTGCACTTGAGTCTTCAATGGAGAGAGAAGAGTGGTAGTAGGGGAAGAAGATTATTCAGGAAGATGAAAAATGATTGTTTTGGTGTCTTTCCATTGAAAGTGAACACTCTCTCATTGCGCTTCTGGAGTGTACTTGTTTTCAACAAACAGGTGCTTAGTCCAGCTGAGATTGGTACAATGAGAAACCTACCCCCTCCAGGAGGACAAAAATGGCTTCAGCAACTGTATCAGTTTCAAAGTGAATCATAAATAACAAAATTGAGTGCAATGGTGTTGTTCCTTTGAATTACTATTTGATGCCCTTGAGCTCAGGCAGGCAAGCTGGGGGTGGGGCTACATGGAGGCTGCCTCATAGTGATAGTGTTTTAATTCTCTTCTGTTCCATGCCTGGTTTACACTTTAACACAGTTTAATTTTAAAGTCTCCTTTTTTTTCCTACAAGGTGAAAGTCAAGCAGTAATGTAATGAAAAGTTGACAGGCATAGTTCTTTTTTAATAACTCTTATGTTGTGTCGCTTAAATTGGTTTAACTGGAGCTGAGCTGAATAATAAGATGAACAAAAAGGAATTTGTGTCGTCAACCATGAGTATTTTTTAATCACCTTTGGAAAGGGTTCAACAGCTGTTTGTAATTCCATAGTAGGGCATATGGCTTGTTATCTACCTTTGGTCACAATATGAGAATTGTGAAGACCCCTGGGGACCTAGCACAACATTTGAGGTTGCTGTCAGATGGTGATATGGGGCATGTCACTTGGATTCTGACTTGTATGGCCCTAAATAAGTTGTAGTGACTAGATAGTTTTGGCTGAGAGCAGTATTTTCAAAGGCACCAAAGGAAGCTCGGTACTTCTGAAATACCAACCTTAGTTTACATCATTCACAATAGAAGCCAGAGCAATAATATTTTATGTGCGCGTTTAAGGGGGGCTGGAGAGCTGGAACGGCAGAGGCTGCTGAAAGTCACAACTAAGGTGGATTAGTGGAAACATGCAAGTACTAAGGAGAATAATACTACAGGTCTGGTGTGTGATTAATAGTACTTCTTAGAGTCTAGGCCTGCACTAACATAGGACATAGTAGGAAGGGATTGAAGTTCTGCATAGGAAAAGCAGGGATGTATTGAAAATAGCCCAATGGGCAAGAAAAATGATGGAGAAGGCTCTCTCTAATGGACCCTGGTATGGATAACAGAGAAAAGATATGGACCTAGCACAAGTAAAAAAATGTAGTTTTATAGCTGGCATTATTTCCTGAATGAAATCCAGATGGATTATCTCTGTCATCCAAAGGGACACAGTTTTGAAGAGAAAAAGCCACAATTCCCTGAATAAATACTGGGAAAATGCTTACAGTCAATTTAACTGGGTAAAACCAAACCCACTAGTGATATCAAGTCCTGGATTTAAGCTCTGGATTTGTCTTTGCAAGATAAAGATTATTAACATATTACATTTCTGGGCATTTTGTCATCTTTCTTTTCTTTTCCCTTCTGATGAATATCTCAGTGCATTTTCTTGGTTTCTATAGGCTTTCTCTCCCTTAACTTCAGTTCTTTTATAAATATTTTCCTTTACTCTGTTTCAGTGTTCATTTGCTGTCGTTGTCTCTTTTAGATATAAACTCAAAGCACAAACTAATTGTTATGTTCCAAGTGAATTAAATCCAAATTATCAATAGGAACCTGTCCCTTAAGGACAACTGCTCCTTTAAAGCAGCAGGAAAAAAATAATAATTCAAAACCACTTCCCTTAGGCAACTGCCAGCTTCCACCAGTTATCTGGTTCTTTCTTGGCTATTACAAATAGTCAAGACAAATCAGACACATGCAACATTAGTCTGGCAGTTCCTAGATGTTGACCAAACTAAGTGACTCATCCAAAGTCACACAAGGAGCCTGTTGCAGGACAAGAGATGGAATACAGATCTTCCTAATAAGACATTAATGCCCTAATTACCAGGCCGTCCTTTCTTAGCTGTGCAGGGAGGGAGAAAGTATTACTGTATGACTGAGATAGAAACTTACCTTCATTGTACCAGAACTCTGGACAGTACTTATGAAAATACTCATTTCCCTGGACAAGTCTTAGGATCATTAGAACTACACTGCAAGTATTTCTTTCACCCTGTAGACAGCACTAAAATCTTCAGTGGAAATCCAGGTGTGTGGGTGTTTTGGGTAATGTAATAGTTCCTCTCTGATCAATCAAAGAAAATGTACTAGGGAGATACTGTGTAATATTTTCATGGGTCATTTCAGCTCTGCCCTCAAAATCCTCATTCTAGATCCTAAGTCAGTTGTATACTTCTAGTATAAGCTTCAGCATTGCTATATAACCCAAAATCTACTGCTCAGTTATGCAGGAGACAAAGACATCTTAGAGACTGAAGCAAGGCCATGTAACATGCTGCTACAGGATCTCAGCACCTTGGCACTTTCCACCTCATGTACCATGTGCCCTCATGTACCATGTGCCATGTTAGTGTGCTGACATTTGCCTTCCTGTGTCAACCTCTTGGCTTTAGCCCAAGGTTATTCTGGCTGCAGGCCTCTGGTTATGGGCCAGTTGTTCTGGGGCCTGGATTTCTTGGCCTTAGTCCGTTGCCTTTGGTCACACTGGGCCTCTCTGCCTGTGTTTCATCCTCTGGGCCTCTGGCCCCATTCACATGTTGTCCCAGCCCCCTGGGGTCCCCGACCCAGGCAAAGCTGCTTGCAACCTATCCCAGCCCCCCTGGTGTCTGGGACCTGGGGAAGACTGCCCCTGGCCCTTTAACTGGGAGTCTCTGACTCTACTTCTATCTTCAGCTTCTAAATTCATGCTTAGGTCCATGCAGCCCACCAAGTCCCAGACCCTGCAAGGGCTCTGTTTGGGCTGTAGCCTCTCTTATTGCAAGGTGCTGTCCAGCCACCCCTGTCTGTAGTCACCGTAACATCCCTATCACCCACACCCAGTCCTCTAGTTCTCTATGCCACTTAATGATCACATACAAACTCCTGTTCTGGGGCTCCCTCATTCCTAGCAACCTTTCAACCTTTGAGCTGTTGGCTCCTTCCAGCTTCCCCAGGTACTTGAGTTGTCTGGTTCCCTCCCACCCCACCTGTAGCCCAGGCCAGCAGGAGTTCTGTTCTCAGCCGGAGTCAGGCCAAGCTCAGCTCTCTGGTTGAGAGGCCAGATGTTTAGTAGATTCTTTTCATCACGTGGCCTTCTCCTTGGCCAGGGGTTTCTAAGCAGTTCAGTACTCAACCTGCCTTTAGGTGTTGTAGCTCAAAGCCCTGAGCTGCAGCCCCTGTCCTCTCTCCAGCTGCATTTTAACCCCTTATGGTTTTCCGTGGCTGCATGTTACTCCACAGCTGGCCCTTGCCTAGCTGCCTACAGACTTCTAGCTTTTGGATGCTGGCTTCCCACTTTCTAAGTAGCAGGGGTTAGGTTGTCCCTGCTACAATGCTTCATCTTGCAGTTGAAGGTGAGAACCAGGTGTTTCCTTGTTTCTTGTCCTCCTAAGTGCCAGGAACCACAGGAGTAGCAGTAACGAGAGCAGAGAGAGTGGGCCAGGTCTAGTTTCATTTTTACTTTTGTAAGAGGCCGTTGCATAGCCACATGAGTGCATTATTGGCACGTAAATGCAGTTTGGAGTCAGTTTTCACCTGTGATAGAATAGGACTGCTCAGGGATATGCATACTTTCCCAAAGAGGGGAGAGTCCTTCCTTGTTATAGCCTAATATGCCGCTCATTAGGGCCCTTTTTCAGGGAGGAATGTGAGACTGAGGTTCTGGGCCTCAAGGGTGGTTTTGAGCTTGTGTTTTCAGTTCCTACCAAATTGCTAGAACAGCAGACCATGAGCTAGACATTGTCCAAAGCATTTTCCAGCCCTCCCCTCGAAGCCAGCCCATTGGGCAGCCAAAAGGGAAAGATCTGCAGAACTAGGTAGAAAAAAGCAAGCTAGAGGGAGTGTGCAACTTATTGGGACACTGTCCTGAAAAAGTGGGTGGGCCTCGGGATCCAGCCCTGGACCCTGTACTAAATGAAGCAGAAACTATCCCATAACTGTGTATCCATCTCTCCTGGGGATGGAAGAGAGTCATTATGGTTCCATCTGATGGAGCTTCTGTTTTTTTCAGGGTTTTGCTGTTGTTGAACTTTGGTCGGGTTTTTGTTGTTGTTGTTTATTGTTAATAGAAAAATATGTTTAAAATTATGATAATTGAATGTTAAGGTTGATAAGTCAAGCTATAAAAATCTTGAAATGCAAAAATTAAAGATGCCTTTGGGACTTTTATCCCATTTCTTTGTGCAAACTACATTAGCATATAGTCTTTGCTTATCTGATAACATGCCGTTATGTTTTCCCACATAATGTCTGCCTCACCTGCTGCACAGAATTGGGACTGGTCAGAAAAAAATCAAGAAATGTTCACTATTGGAAAATAGCTTTTTGATAGAACTTATTATTTGTTATGAAAGCCTATGGATTTCAGTGGACTTTCATTTTTTAAAAATTGAAAAACAATTTGAAACATCCCACTTGGACATTCCTGGAATGAAATGTTTTGATGTTTTCAGTTTGAAAGACCCTTTCATGACAAAATGTTCTTTGTTTTAGTTTCAAAAACAACAGAAAGGCCTAAAACCAAAATGAAACATTTTGGTTAACCCAAACCAGGTTTTCCAGAATTTTGTTTTGTTAAAAAAGAGACATAAAAAATTGGCTTTTGAACTGAATTGGAGACAGAAAAAACAAAACTGAAATCTTGACATTTTTAATGGGATGGAAAATCCATTGTCCAAACATCTGCGTACAGGAGGGATCTGCTCTGTGATTGAATCTGCATTGTGTAGTGAATGAGGCCTCCTGTCCCCACTTGTTCCTACAATGGGAAGGTATTTCATGAAAAAGGCAGGGTTTGCAAATAATAAATAAATTTTCATGGGTGATAAGTAAAAGCGTGTTGCTCATTTTCAGTGTGTCCAGCTTGAGACTCTGGGGTCTGGTTTTCAGAAGGGCTGAGCACTCACAGCTGCAGCAGAAGTTGCCTGGAGTTGTGTATTGAACATTTAAGTGTTCTGGAAAATCAAGCTGTTGCATATAAAGAAATGCATGCCAAATTAGTAGACATTTTTAACAGTTTTAACCTTAGGTTCTCTGTACCCTCAGTTCAGAGGCAGCAAAATAAAGATGATAAAACAGACATGTGTTGCATAGATAACTATATTAATGTTTTGGAAGCCTTCAGATACCTCAACAAAAAATTAGAAATGCCCTGGGCAAAATGAACAATTCTTTATTCAGTGCATGGGTTGGATATTGTAGATTAAATAAACTTGGTGCCAGACACTGAGCGAAGATGATAAAAAGAAATATTGAACTACCCATTCACTGAACTGGGGAGAGTTTTTGAGGAAGAAATAGTATGGGATCGTGCAATTAAAGATTGCATGGCTGCACAGACACTTGAAGTCTGGAATTTCCTATCTTTTAAACCTGCCTTTGCAACCTCAATAACCTTTTAATGTCATTTTTGCATGTACTGAAACATTACATTTTTATATAATGAAAATCCTTGTGGAAAGAAGAAGAAGGAAAAAAAAAAACAATCATGAGTGATAAATATTATCTCCTAATGCACTTCTGGCTGACAGTTATTATAACAATAAGGGCTGTTAAAAAAACTGAATAGATGTCTGTTTTATGAATACCTGCATTCGGAGGGGAAAAATGATCTTATGCTTAATGAAAGGCTAGATTAGGGAAAGAGTCTAGTATTTCACTATTCTTTAATCTCCCACTTGACTTCAAGCTATTCATTCCTTCTTTCCACCTCCCCACAGGAATAGAAACTAATGTCAGATTAACTAAAGTTGCCTCACAATTGCTGCTTTCATGAATTGGCAAAAGCCCCAGGGATGTCAGTGGAAGGGTCCTGGCAATATATGTCATGCAGGTAGGGAGTTGCCTGTGTCCCGTGCATAACTGAGTCCAATTACCTATCCAGGGAATGCTTTGTCAGGCTGGGGAAACAGCAGCGAAAGCAGTGTTAACCTGTCTACTATGTTCCTAGCATATGCAGCAAAGGAGGAAAGTGAAGCATGGCTAGATTGATACGCCTTCATCCCCTACTAGTGACTGGTGTTGCGGGACACTGGCCAGACCTCTCCTTTTACTTTCAGCAAGGATCATTTGGCTAGATCCCTTTTCCCCCCAGGTGAAAATGTTCCTCCTCGACTACACACTTGTCTCATTATCTCCCCATTCTGGGTTTAGTCCTGTCTGCTGCTACCTAGGTTGGCTACACCTGTTCTGTGTCCAAGCATTTTAGAGTAAAACTATCCAGAGCTGTCAACAGACACATAAAGCCTGCCTGTTTCCATGGAAACATGATCCACTGAGCCCTGAATATAATGAGCAGTTCCCAGAGCTACACAAACACTGGACTTTACTATACGAGCAGAGGGAATTGTCTGCCATGACAGTTATTGAGATGCAATTCCCCTAGGCTGCTGCACTAACAGTTGTTTAGGCTGTGTTTAAAGAGAAAGTACAGTGGTCACTGTTAAAATGACAATGTTTGCCAGCAGTGCTCTCTCAGACAGCTACCTTTCTCCCCCCACCCCTCCAGCCCTGTCCTTGCTGCAGCAGATAAATGCAGGGATGGGAAGTTCCAGGAAGACATTGCTCCTTAATGAAAACCACTACGGTGTTTTTAACATACAAGGTTAACCTCCCTCCATGTGCAAGGTTGCTGTCACTTTGTCCTAACCTTGGTTTGCAAATTCTTTCACTCCCTCTGGGGCCTTTTAAGGGCTGCCAGTGTGAACTTTTAAAAAAATGGTGTTATGTCAGAAATCAAGGCACTTGATAGAGCAGCCTTTGGTGCATCGACATGAGATGCTTTAAGGTGCATTAACCAAAATTCAAAGCGCATTAGGGCATGTGTCTGCATGTGCATGCCCTTAATGTGCTTTAAAAATGGTGATTTTGAGGTAATCTCACCTAAATTGGATACCTCCAGCCCATGAGGCTCCCCATGGGTTCAGAAATTTGGCAGCAGGGAACCCTGCAAGTCTAATGACATGGCACCAGGTGCCAGATCTGGCCCACAGGCTAGAGGATGAGCACACCTGCCCCAGAAAACAGGAAAGCTGCAGATTCATTGTCATCATCCATCCTTTTTGATCAATGCAGTTCATGGTGCCTTAAAGGCTTTATAGAGTGGGTTTCCTGCCCCAGGCATCCATAGCCTTAAGTGAGATAACTCAGTGAACACCAACATAGGCCCACAATGCAAAACTCAGAATAG
>NW_017728983.1:2259110-2264682 GCF_001723915.1 Gavialis gangeticus
GAAAACAGGAAAGCTGCAGATTCATTGTCATCATCCATCCTTTTTGATCAATGCAGTTCATGGTGCCTTAAAGGCTTTATAGAGTGGGTTTCCTGCCCCAGGCATCCATAGCCTTAAGTGAGATAACTCAGTGAACACCAACATAGGCCCACAATGCAAAACTCAGAATAGTGTAGTGCCAAAGAGGGGAAAGGGGGGTGGGGGGAGACACTTTTTGAAAAGCTTGTCAATTCTTTCTTTTCTGCACATCAACTTGTGATTATTTAAGATGTCTTGTGTTAAGTAACTGATATTTAAAAACCCAGTTCATTCAACTGGAACATCAGACAGAAGAAAAAAGAAGGAAGATTAAGAAGACATGTGATTCTATTGAATGGTCCATAGTCCCATGTGGGGAGACAAGTCCAGCTCTTCTGCTGCTGGGATATGTCTTTCATTATGAGTATTTTGTTGCTTTCTAAATGCTCTTTTCAGCGCTGAATACAGGATCATTGGATGTGCTGACTCCCCTCAGACCAAACTGCAGCCAATGGGAGTAGAGTCAACATTTCATACAGGCAGGCTGAGGGATTAAAACCATCATTATAATCACACTGCCATGGCTGTGATTCCATGGGTCCATCATCATCATAGTCTTTGTTATTATTACCGTCTTTGTGGTAGCTTCTAGTCATGAGCTAGGACCTCCCTACTGTCAGAGGTACTGTGCCAACAAATATGGATAATCAAAGCAAAGAAGCCTGTCTCTGGAATGAACCATTCAGCTAGGGGTGATGGCGATGCTGAGGCAACAATGTTCCTGTTTCTTCCCCTTAATGATAGGACCAAGGCACCTGAGCCCCAGTTTAGAGTTACAGAGGGTATCTCTACACAAGCATTTCCGCCGGCTTAAATGTACTCTGCAGTAAGTTATTGCACAGTAAGCAGGAATAGGCCATCATCTACACACATAGTCTTTAAAGCACATTAATGCTGTGTGTGGACTGACTTGGGACTCAAGTTAGTCCCAGGTCAGTCCACATACACAGTGTTACTGCACAGTAAGGTGTCTACAAGTGCATTACTGTGCGGTAACTAATTGGGTGTAAATTTGATACCTGCATGATTTATGTTCATGTCGGCATATTTACTGTGCAAAATGGGCAGGAACATGTAGACGCGCCCAAAGAAAAGTAAGACTGGAAGGGACCTCCAAAGGTCACAGCTAGTCCAACCCCCCGCCTGAGGCAGGATCATTCCTACCCAAACCATCCTTTACAATACATAATCTAAACTCTACATAAGACTGCCATCAGCCCTGACACAACACAGACCTAATACTCATACCTGCCACAGGTAAAGCAGGGGAAGAGCAGCAGCGAATGTCCCGCTTCTATAAAAGGTTTTAAATATAATATATGCTCAAGAGAGCCCAGGTAGAGGGCCACGACCTCTGCTACAGAGGAAAGCAATAATCCCCATGGTCCAGACCAATCTGACCATGGGGTAAAATTCCTTCCTGACCCAAATTTAGCAAAGGACTTATGGCAATCACATCCCATGGAACTACTGTGCATGTAGACTTAGGCAAGTGCTTATGTAGACTTCTGGGGATAATACTGGAATACTAGAAACTCCAACAAAGGCTAGTTGGCACCAGTGTTGCCCCGGTAGCATCTCTGTGACTCAGGGGCAATACTGGTGCCAATTAGCCTTTGTTGGAATTTTTAGTATTTTACTGAGGGGTGCAAGGGCAAGAGCACTCTGGAGAAGTTACAGGGGGTTGGTTAGGGTGGTATAAAGCTGATTTCAGTTAATCACATGAGATCTCCACATTTGAGCAAAGCTAAACATCTGCCACAAGGGTGAACATGAGGGCAAGCTCTGTCATACCAGGTTACTCCTTAAAAAAAAAATTTAAATATAATAATGAAAAAACATGTAATAAAAAGTTAGTTTTGCAAGAAGCTGACAGGTTTGGCGGAGTGTTCATTATATGCTGTATCAGTAAGTATATGAAATGTCAGTGTGAAGGGAATTCATTTCCCAGTAACAAGCGTGACAGACTATTGAATTGAACTGAGAGGGAGTCTGCAGGCAGCAGGGTGATGGGGCTATAATCAGAATTTCACTCCATCAGAGTTTACTTGAAGAGGGTTTTCATTTTGGTTTTTAAAAGTCCATTTTTTGCCTAAAGCAAAGAATTTACGGCCCAGGTTCCTTGCACCGACGTGCTATTCAGCAGAGATTAGGCACTTGGAAGAATACTGTGTGTCTGGGGAGAGCCAGGCCCTTCTGGCTGGCCACAGAGACCCAGTTCATTTGTGTTTCCCTCTGTCCCTTTCCAGTTCAGCTGGACTTAGTAATCCTATGGAAGTTCCTCCTATTTCTAATGGACCGAAGGGGTCCTCTGATGGTCTGCATCTTATATAGAATGATGATCACATACATATTCCTTCTCTAAATTGGTGCAGCTGCCATGGAAGTCAACAGAGACCATGCTCTGGTAAGCAGTATTTGGTACTAACATTGAAAGTGCAAGGGTGTATTTGGTGGACAGGCAGGATTTAAGGGATAGGGAGGCCAAGAGAGTGAAAGAGGAGCAAAGGAGAGAGGCTGAAAATGAGGGGGGAAATCAAAAAGGAAGGGAGACAACGGATTGGCAGAGACCTGTAAACAGAACCAAAACCTCAAATACCTACAGAAATAGGGACATGATTAAGGCCCATTAAATCAGGCAATTATTCCTTTTACAGAGCACGAAAAAAGATTACACATGCCAGGTACATCAGTAGAGTTAAGAGCCTGTGTGTTCCTCTGTTCCCTCCTGCTTGTATCTCTGAATAACAGTTAATGTAAAAGGTAGGCATGCTCTCCTTCTCGTTGCTTTTTTGTGATCCAGTCTGAAAGATAAGATGACAGAGTATTACAAAAGTAGATGTATCAGGTATCCAGGTTGTAGCCATATTGGTCTAGAGGAAATGGCAATCAGGACTTGTAGCTGAGATGACGTGTTTTATTAGACCAACAAGATTTTTGCAAAAAAAATTCTTTAATTGTAAGCTTTCAGGCACAAACATCCTTCATTAGGCATTGGAGAAAAGATTGAAAAAGTTCTCCTGGGTAGAAATGAATGTTCTTATTTCATAGAATTTCACAGAGGAGTCAACAGATGGAAAACTCCTCTGGGCAGTCAGTTCATAGCTGGTATGAAGCCTCTCACCTCCTGTGAGGATCTGTGATGATGCAAATTACCTTGAAACAAAGGCAGGAGCAGGATCTCAGGTTTCAGGTGGTCACAGTTGCTTCCCAGTTGGAAATATATGAAGATTTCATTTTTTTTTAAGTAGATGTATGCATGTTTTTTCAAGACTTGATGAAATAAGCCCACTGCTTATGAAAGCTTGTACTCATAGTATCATAGCACTTAGGGTTGGAAGGGACATAAACAGGTCATCAGGTCCGACCCGCTGCCCTAGGCAGGAACAGATGCCAGCGTCACATCATCCCAGCTAAATATCTGTCCAGCCTCCTCTTGAAGACCCCCAAGGTAGGAGAGAGCACCACCTCACTTGGGAGTCCATTCCAGAGCCTGGCAGCCCCAACTGTAACATAACATCTCCTGATGTCCAGCCTGAACCTTCTCTCTAACAATTTGTGGCCGTTATTCCTAGCAACCCCGGGTGGTGCCCAGGGGAACAGAGGGTCCCCCAATTATTGCTGGTCCCCCCGGTGAGTTTGTAAATGGCCACTAGATCCCCTCTCAGCCATACTATCCATCTCTGATTTAGTTAGTCCATAAGGTGCAATCTACCATGCCTTCTGCCTTGTGAGAAACTAACACAGCTAACTACCTCTCTCTTCTTTTCAAGACTTGCACAGGGTCAAATAGAATTGCATTTAGGAGCCTTACATTCACAAAGCCACATAGAATTAGGTGGAATAGCATCTGGCTCAAACTGATTTAAACTGACCTTTAGAATATCACCTTGGATTTGCCTTTCAAGGTCATTTCTCCTGAGCACATAAGGTGTCCCAGAATCCATCATATTGGGACACCCAGTGGTTGGTCTGCACCAGACCATCTATTCTATATGAATTCTGCCTTAAAGAGCAGATACGTTTTATGCTGGCTTGTGGCACAGAAGTGAATTGTAGGTAAATAGACTTACCCTTGTTTCTGAAGTAGGAATTTTACACTGTCTTTGTCTTTGTTTTGTGTCTTTTCTCTTTGTGTTTATCTTTTTGTCTTTGTTGCATGAAATTGCAACTCAGATATTGGAATGTCTTTCTGAATGATCTCCTTTACTTTCTCTCTCTCTCTCTCTGTTTTCATGAAAACAGTTATTTTCTCTTGTCTTCAACCACAACGTTTCCCTGAAGTTGTGTGCCAGGTAGTCTAGCTGGTAGATGTGTTTTAGTCAAACACAAGTAGTTGGGCTCAGTACAGGGATAACTGGGTGACCTGTATTGCACAGATGTGGATTCTACAAAAGATCGGGATTTTTGTCCATTAGGGCCTTAAAAATCTTCTATCTATAAATATAGAGCTCCAGGAAGAACTCAGCTAGAATGTTATACATATCAACAGGTTAAGAAAAGAAACAAGGGGATCCCCTTAAAAAAGACAATTACGGTCTTGAAAGAACTGACTTGTATTTCACTGCTACAAAGTCTGCCAAGTAATTGTTTCTGCTTTATTACAGTGGAATTAATTACGCAGTAACTATTACTAAGCACTAGGGATGTCCAACCAATCAGTGATGGATGAAATAGCTGAACACTCTTGCCCTTAATATCTGGGACAGTGTGGGAGTTTTCATATATTGTCATAAAGCAATCTTCTTGTGATCCAACACGGAAATGGAGGAGCTGAGAATTAGAGGCTGAACTGTTTGACAACAGTCATTCATTCAAATATTGATTCTTTTTCTAATTAATGTCTCCATCCTCTCCAGGCTACCTGTATTTCTAATACTTGCTGTGTCTTCCTTGTTCAAGCATAGGGCTAGAGCACCTTTGCCCTGCTTATTAGTCTTCCAGCCTAACATAAAAAAAACTGGTTACATGTTTCATTGCAATTAAAAATAGCAACAACAAAAAAATGTTGGAATGACTCAGAAACACACAGGATGGAGTCCTGGCTTAGTTCAGATCAATGGGAATTTTGCCAATGACTTTGCTGAAGCCAGGATTTCACGTCTGTCGAGGCCCCGTTCCGTTCTTTCACTCTAACTGGTATTAGTAACTTGATTATATATGTTCATACGTGAGGTGAACATTTCTTCTAGTAACCAGCTCTTTAATCTAACTTGCAAAGCTGTATCAAAACCTGATAGCAGGAGGCTGAACCATGGCAAATTCAGACTAGAAATAAGGTTTCAAATTTTTTGACAGGCAATTCATCATTGGAACAACTTACTGTGGGATGCAGTAGATTCTTGGTCAGTTAAATGCTGTAGATTAGGCTTGTCCAACGTATGGCCCGCGGGCCACCATGCACCCCGCCAAGCCGTTTTCTGAGGCCCGAGGTGCTGCGACAGGGATTGAAAGTAAACACTGCTTACTTTTGTTCCCAGCCCTTGTCCCACCT
>NW_017728983.1:2269682-2282790 GCF_001723915.1 Gavialis gangeticus
AGGCCCGAGGTGCTGCGACAGGGATTGAAAGTAAACACTGCTTACTTTTGTTCCCACCCCTTGTCCCACCCCCAGCCCCTCAGCAGCTTCCTAATGGGGGGTGGGGAGGGGGTAGTCCTTTGGCCGGACCACTGGGTGATAAAAAATTCATGATCTGGCCCCACATTCAAAAAGGTTGGAAACCTCTGCTGTAGATCAAGACTGGTTGTCTTCCCACAAAGTTCATTGTGCCTTATCTAGAAGTGGTGAGTTCAGGAAATAGTCAAATTCCTGTGCCGTGCATGAGGTCACGCTTCATGATTCTAATGATTTCTTCCAGGCTTAAAATCTATGAGTCTGGATCGGTTGTTTAGAGCAGTGGTTCCCAACCTTTTTTATACTGCAGACCGACATGGGAGCAGGATGGGGTGTATGGAGCCAGCTGCCTCCCTCCCGGGGCTGCTCCCCAGCTCTGCTCAGCTTTAGCCTCACACGTGACTGCCAGCAGCGGAAGCTGCTCACCCAGGCAGACAGACAGCGGGCCAAGCTGGGGGCTCATGCCATGACCCGGCAGCCCGGGGATTGGGAACCTCTTGTTTAGAGCAGCCTTTGTTGCTGTCAGGCTGCAGTGCTGTTTTAAAAGCTGGGGGTAGAATACTGAGAGGAAATGTTCTGCAGACTACAATGAGGTCTGGGTTAACTATGTGTGCAGGAGAAGGGTCGTGTAGAGATAGCCTGTGTGCTGTTCTTGGACATGATCTTGCCAGGCAGTAGGCAGTTTGCCTCCCATTACTGTCAGCATTTGCAAAGTGAAGGTGCCTGGCATTTTTGGTTGATAATTTGAATTTTGAGTGAAGATGAACAGGACAAATTATTATTATTATTTCTTTTCTATTTTTCTCACAAGCTCTAACATCTTGCCGGAGGAGTCCTGTAAAGATATTTCTTTGCCCTTTCTTGCTCTGCACTCTTGTATTTCTGTTTCTTGCATGCTGCAGGGTATTCTGGTGAGCAGGTTAGTACATTAACAGAGACCTAATGCAATTTTCCAATCCACTGTCCTCCTCTTCAAGATAAGCCCTCGGCACAGCTCTTTGTGTATTGAGTAGGGCAAAGAATCCTGCTCCTTGATAACAGGTTGAAGACTTGCTGGCATCAGTAGAGTGTCTCTTTTGTTTGCTAGACAAACAAGCACACATTGGGCATGTCTACATGTACATTTAAGCACACCTACATTTAATATGCTTTAGCTTAATGTGCATTACTAGATTTAGGCAGGCATCTACATGAGCAGGCATTAAAGTGCATTTACATTGTTTGTGGACTGACTTGGGACTAAAGTTAGTCCCAAGTCAGTCCATACACACAGCATTAATGTGCTTTAATGTGTCTACACATGCGTTAATGTGCTTTAACTATTCACGCCTAAATTTGATACCTGCATTTGCAGGTATCAAATTTAGGTGCAAAAAGCCGAAAGTCACCATTTTTCATGTGCATGGTGGATATGCATGTGTAGATGTGCACACTTAACGTGGAATAATTTAGATTAATGCACATTAAAGTGTCACATGTAGATGTGCCCCTTGTCTCCTATATGCACATTTTACTGTTTCACATTTCACATTCTTTTCACCCTTAAATGAGGCATTACTCCCCAACGAAATCTGGAATTTATAGATAAGAAGTAAGTTTACCTTTATCTGGCAACATTTGTCTCAAATGTAATGCTTATAGGCTGTGAACAGTGACTCAGCTCTTGACAAATGGTTACATTAATCTTTATAAGGTTCAGGTAGCTCCTGAAATACGATATGACCTCACCCCTATAGAATAATTTAATGGGATTGCCTAAAACATGGTTGCTGCTGGAGCACTCCCCCATTCTTAGTAGTAGTCGGGTAATCAGAGAATGTCCCTAGTTCCCATCAGGTTTATGTTACTGTATAGTTATTCTTCTACATGCCCTTCCTTTTCAGAAAAAGAATTCTCACCATCTTACAGTTGTCCAGAGCCATGTCACTGACAACAAACTATGGGTCTTTCTTCCAGTATCCAATCCTCTGTCCAGACCTTCCTAGTATACCCTGAGAAACGGGTCCAGAAAAAATCAACTCTTTTGGCTGAGACACTAGTAAGGCAATGTCCTCAATGGGCATCACCCACCAAGGTCAGAGTAGAATGAGAGGGAAACATTCAGTTTTTCCAGTCCACTGCTATATTGCAGAATGCTTTGGGTCAGGAGCTCTCTCAGGGACAACAGGATGGTATTGCTGTCTTTTGGGTGGGGCATCTGACAAGCCCCCAGTTTTACCCATCTCTGAATCCTGTTGAACGTCCCATTGCTTTGTTTGCAGAGCCAGGTTATTGAGTACGGAAGCAGCAGTGGCTGCTACCACTGTAATTTGCGATAGATGACGAGTCTTCCAGAGGAAGGCAGCTACTTCATCTAACTCTCTTATTAGACCTCTCACTCATATTAGGCTCCTTTACAAGGAAGCAAGGACAACTACTTCTGTCTTTGTCATGAACAAAATTAAACTTGGAGCAGAGAATCTTGGGGAAGACAAATGTTACCGAAGCAAGGATTGCATTTATTTTGAGGAATAAGATTACTACTTGCCTGCTCCTCATTCCATAATATATATTTCCCAATAACATTTGTTATGGTCTTAAAGACATCAAACAATTTAAAGCTAATTAGATCATTCAAATTACTGGTGACAGGTGAATTGCAGATTCATCTTGTGGGCTGCTATTGATTTGGCTCAAGAATGGCTGAGAGAGACTCTCAGGGAAAGTTTGTCCAATAAGCACGATCAATGGGTGAGCAGAGCCTTCAAAGTTAAAACAGAGACGATTAAGGAGTATTGTTCATTAACAAGAACTGCAAAATGTCCTTGTTCAGACAAATGGGTTCTCTCTCTCCTGAACACATTGTACAGAAGATGGGGCATTTCCTTCATCTTTGGGCTGTGTTCAGCTTCACGGTGACTGTGCTTATCAAAGGTGTTGGGCAACATATTTACCAGCAAAATTAGGTATATGCAAAATAATTACAGTCTGAAGAAAAATCTCCCTCCTGTGTGATCAATGTTCTTAAATCTACCATTCTTCACCCCCCCCCCCAAAAAAAAAGAAAAGAAAAAAGAAAAGAAAAGAAATGTTGGTTCTGGGGAGAAATACGTTCCATTTTAATGTGTTGTAAAATATATGTGAACTCACCTCTTTGTTCCAAAAGAGATGCTTTCTGACCTAGATGTTGGCGAAGGGCAAGGGGAAATGATGAACAAGTAAATGGAAAGGTAGCTAACTGGCTAGCAAAAATTGGCAATGGGAAGAAAAGAATTATTTTCTGGCGTTTTAGGATTATGATTCATGGAAGAAGGTGGGGCAGGGTGGCACCTTAGCCATGAAGTATAATATACAGAAGCAAAGTACGTACGTCCTCAGAAGTTCATGTACTAAACACAGTTGACTGGAGATGCTGGCAACATCTAAGGGACTGCTGAACTCCGCAGCTAAAGTCTACCATATGGGGTATTTATAACACTCAGTTTAGTCTCTACCCAAAGACCCTTTCTTTATGGGAAGGGAAAGGCTTTGAATTTTTTTTTTTTTTTTGTAAAATTATGTCAAAAGGAAAGAAGTTAAACACCATTCATACTTGTTTCAGAATGCATTGGATACAACATTGCTGTCTTGATTACATTGGCCCTGCTTGGAACTGGTGCTAGGTATCTGAGAGACTGACCTCCACATCCACAATATGACATGGTAGCTGTATTTCACCAATTTAAAAGAGCTATCAGCAAGTAGAGGGAGCCCTGTGAAGTCAAGATATAGCACAGTCCCTGGAATTGGATCAAAATTGTGGAAATTACTTGAACCAAAGATAAGAACAACCTTACTGCAGCATTTAGAGCCATATGGCCAACCTACCTCTTCAGCCAAAGCTTGTTTTTTTTGTTGGGTTTTTTCCCCCATAATAGTTCCTTCAGTCCCACAGATTGATTTTGGAAAACCTACCAAAGTCATTCAGCTTGACTGACAGAGAAGCAAAAGCAAAAGTTCTTTGTCTATTTTGTGTTTAAATGTTATTTAAAGGAAAATGGCTTTTCAGTTAAATGGACATTTTTATGGGGGGAGAATATTTTTATTGAGAATTTTCAGGTTCTTGCTGAAAAAATCCAAACCTTGTTGGCATTCTGTTGTCTTGGAGAAGGAGAAAATATTGTCAGTGTTCAGACTTTCAGTTGCAGCTAGTTAGCTTTAGATGTAAAGTACCAGGATAAATAGGCAGATTTTTCATATCCCATGCTACCATCACCTGTATCTTGTAAGACTAGAACCAGATTTACCCAACGCTGTGATGCATCTGCAAGACACATGCCGTCTATACAATGTAATCTCTTTACACACAGGAATATATGTTTCCAAATGGAGACTATTCATTTCAGGTTTCCTGGCACCTCTCTCTGGAATATGTAATGTAATAACTCAGACAAAAGTTACTTTGAATAAAATAACTTTATCAGCACTGCTCCTGGGGTGTTCATCACAGCCTCATCATAGGATGACATGACAGTAATGCCACACAGAAATGCACTGCCATTCACTTCCAACAGAAATGAGGACTTGTGATCCCAGGGCCTGTCATAAGATCTTGACAGAAATCGCATAACATCTGGTGACAGTGTGGTAATTAACTTGCATCACCAGCGAGCACTAACATTTTCGCTTGCACATGGCATGTAATAACAGAGATTAATTTAGGATATCAGTTATTTATTTATTTATTTATTTATGGCAAATCAGAGACCTTTTCTGGAACTGACACACCACTGTCAAAGAGAAACCAAGCTCTGCAGGCTGGGGCCTTCTGCTGTCTGCTTCGCTGCCTTTAATGTGTATGAGGTCAGACCAGCTGGTAGGGGAAAAAAATGAGAAAAGAGTTGCTGCAGGCCTCTTCAGGAATGAGAGAATTTGGAATGAAGAAATCAGAAGAAGAGATAAGTCAAATGGCACGGACACTTATTTTCGTAGTATCATGATTTATATCAGAGGCCTCAGCCCAGATTAGGTCCCATTTGTGCCGAGCACACTGTAGTCCTACATGCAGATAGAGTGAGTGTGACTCTGTAGCAAAAAGGATGCAGTCTACACAAGCAAGGGCTGAGTGGGGAAAGAGAAGACTTAAGTTCTGATCTTGATGCTGCCATTGCTACTGTGTGAATCTGAGCAAGCCACTTCATCTGTCTAAGTCAGTCTAGGGGGTGAACCATTCAATACACTGCAACCTACCAATCTAGAAAGGAATAAGGTCACTTAAAGGCAAAAGATGGCAGAGGGGGGAGGAAAAGACAGGGGAAATGTTATTGCTGAGAGATGCTAAGGGATGGACGTTAAAGCGATCAAAGGGGTTAACCAACAAATCAGTTAACCAAGTGAGGGACACAGGGATTATAAAAGCTTGTCCAAGTAATGGCTAAGAATCCAGAATCTCTGCAGAAGCTCCAATCCAATCCATGGATGATTTCTTGTTCCCTATTTTCACATTCAATTTGTTTTGTAAAGTTTTGCTGTTTAAATACAGCTACTCTGAAGTCAGCAATGGAAGGTCCAGGAAGATTAAAGTGTTCTGCCACAGGCTTCTGTGTCTTTTTGCAGTTGATGTTGGACTGGCATCCATTCATTCTTCCATGTATGGATTGCCCTGTGTGTCCAACATAGACAGCAGAAAAGCACTGGAAGCAGGGGATGGCATATATGATGTCAGAGGACCAGGTAATTGAACCCCTGATGTTATAATCAATGTTGTTCTATCCAGTGATTTTGAGGGTCTGTTGCAAAGTTTGGTGAGCAGAGGAGATATGTCAGGCACTCCAGCAGCTTACTGTGGTTGTATCTATAGAAAACCATATATTGCAAGCCATCTTAAAGAGTTGGAAATGACTACACTTGATTTGATAAGTATAGTCTTATTCATAACCACAACTATCTGATATCCCCCCAAAAATCAACCATTGGATGACAAACCAAGAAATGCTTTTAGCTAGTGGTGCTTTAAAAAACTGTTTGACTAAAAAATCTTGACTGTCAATTGTGTTGAGAAAAATAATGCTTTTCACTATCTTTTCTGATGCCGTTCATGATGGGATATTAAGTTTATTTTCCTTTTTCCTAGAGAACAACTATATACTTCTCAAGTGGTTGTCTTTTAATTATAGATTAAGGAAAAATGGAAACAAAAACTAAAAAAGTACTCTCTCTTGGAGACTTCAAAGCGTGTAACAGGCTGCTGTCCTTGTAACATAAGAGCTCTTAGGAGTTTAAAGGTATGATATGAAGAAATCAAAAAGAGTGCTGTTTCATAGTGATACACACTGCAATTTCAAGTAGTACATTTCAGGGCCATCTGAGATCATGGGATCCCAAAGCCCTTCATAAAGAATAAATGCAAGTTTCAGAAAGGTAGTTATTGTTCTTGCCACTGTTAACTTTGGTAGATGTGGAAAATGAAGTGCAAAGAGGATAAATATTTGGAGGGTCAAAGGAAAAAACATGTCTGTTAAACAAAATCAACATTCCTGACTCCCTGTGCTTTGACCACATGATCCTTTCCTCAATATGAAAGGGATTTTCTTGTATATCTTCCCCCTCTATCACTGTGTTTCATTTGAACAAACAAGTGTCCCAAAGTGGCGGAAATATGGGCCACACAAAGGGAAAGGGGGTCTGAAGGATAAGTATAAAACCAAGCTTTAAACAGTAAAGTTGAAACTTTAACACAGTGATTCTCAACCAGGCTCTTGAGTTCCTTTCAAGGGTTGCCTGGTGTGGTCAGCACTGTTAGGTGGGCAAACATGATTCACAAGATGAAGCCAGAGATGTTAAATAGGAAGTCATTATGTCCTGTTGTGATCTTTCTGAGTTTTTTGCAACAGAAGAATTACTCTGTTATTTTTCTGTAATAAAAAAAGTAGTTAAAGCTAAGATCTGGCATTTTCCAAAAAGTGTGTGAGTGTCTTGAGAGATACCTTGAGTCTAAAAATGTTGAGAACCACAGCATTAATATGTTAAAGTTCATGATCTGAGAAAAGCTCTTTGGCTAGGGAAAGACATTACACATAAATCAGTTTAAGTGATCAGAAACTGGTTTAAACCTGTGACAGAATAGACATTCAGTGCACATAAACCAGTTTGAAAATGGCTGAAACTGCCTTGAGGTAAACCTGGTTGAATGTAGTATCAGACTTAACTGATTTGGGTCAAACCAGTTTATGCAATGTCTGTCCCAGACCCCTTCCTGGTTTAACTTAAACCAGAGTCCCCCATCATCTCAGACTCTTTGAAGGCCTGGACAGGGCTGTCTGCTCTAGAAAAGGACTGGCCCAGCCCCTCTACTCCCTGCTGGAGCTCTGGCGGAGACTGAAGGCAGACCAGTGTCTGTCTGGTTTCCCTCTGCCCCCCCACCCCCCAGCACTCCCTGCTCAAGCAAGAATTTCCACCTCCCCTCTCCCACAGCACGGGCCATAGCCAGCATGTGGTATGCTAGCACCAAAGGCACAAAGGACAGTGTCTGCTTAGGGCTTTTTGGAGCTAATCAACAGAACATCTAGTAATATCTCACCATTCCTTCCTTGGAAACAGTTGTTTAAGAAGAGCTTGAACTAATGAGAGAGGCTTTTGTTTTCTTGATGGGGTGCTAAATGCTGTGTTATCAACTCCCTGCTGGCTCCCCTGCTGGTCAGGAGTACGGTGGGGGGAGGGGGGACCTCGCTAATCAGAGTGTCCTCTCAGGACCTGGCCACATCCTGCCCTCACCTCAGCACTATGGAAGGGAAGGAAGGGCTGCTTTAGCACTCCCCAGCTTCTAACCTGAGCCACTGCAGGAATGCATTTCTTCAGTCCAGAGGGAATGTCTTTATGATTGCAAACTGATTCAGCCTAGCCAGGTTAGACTAATCTGCAAAGAATGAATCAATTCAGGCTCAGGCTTTTTAAATGTCTGTCCCTAGCCTTTGTGGTTATGGGGGTGTATACCAATATGGAGAGTTAAGTCCATTCAGAATGCTTCTCTCTTGTTTTCCCAGTATCTCAGGTCTTTGGGTTTGATTGCAAATCAGGTTTTCAAAATGACAGCCCAGCTTCTCTGCCTGCTTGAACCTGAAATCTTAAAATAAATCAGTTACTGATTAATTCACTCCCTCTCTCCTCCAGCCTGCCCATAGCTTAGAATTCCCTACACTTTCTGCATGTAAACTCTCTTGAGCACACTGTTGCTTTAGTGTATAATTTTGCATTTAATTACCTTGTCTCATGGTTTGTAGAGGTTTTTTTTCTTTATAGGCAATGGATGGGTGTGACTTGTCCTCTAAGGCACAGATGTCCTTATATGTATGCAAGTGTGTTAATAAGGCACCCTAAGTGTCAGATTATGAAGCCCAGACACTAGCTGGATGGTAGTCCCATTGCTTGTAGTAGCTAAATGCATGTTCCTCATGAACAAATGCATGCTGCTTTGCAAGAGGTCTCTACCTTCTGACCCTACCTGATCTGGCAAACACATGGTATTAGTACACAGAAAAGTAAATGGCATTGCTAGTGTAAATCTAGCATAAGGCAGAGTCTGGCAAACTGCTTCATAACCACATAAAGAAAGGGCCTGCGATGTGCTAGCAGGTGGACTGGCACACTCTGGTAAGTTGCTTTGCTTGTGAATCACCTGAAGAGAAGCAGCAGAATAAGTACACTAGCAGACCAGTGGTCAGTGGGTATGAGCTCCTGCTGACAAGTGCCACGGAGATAGTGGCAGGTCAGAAGCTGGAAGAAAGTGTGCACTAATGAAGTGCTTTCAGATGGTAACCAGCCTAAGGCACTTTTTTCTTTCCAGGGAGAAATCCGATAAGGTCACTGCACTGGAGGAAGGGTGCATACATTTCTAACAGATCTTTGTTTGATAAATTTCTATGAACCAGTAGTAGAAGGAGCCTAAGCATGGCTGACTTACAACGACACTTACCTGAAGTCAGGAAAATTTTCCTGTTTACAACAGCTGAAGATCCAATTGACAAGAAGTAGATACAAAATGTATTTCTCTCTACACTTACAAATATAAACCATATTCCTGCCCTGTCATGCCAGTCTAGGATGATAGAATTCATGGTGGCAACCTGACGTGTCCCTCACTGACTCCTAATGTCCCTTGGTATCCCTCTATGGGACTTACACCACCAGAAAGTAGATCAGCCTGCCATCTTTGCAAGTGATGTCTTTTCCGTGGCTCCTCACACCTCTTTTTTGGGGGCTCTTCCAATCAGCCAGATCATTTCTTCTCCCCTTTTTAATCTGCTACCACTCCTGGAAAGGAAAGTTAGTAGGCCCTCTGCCACTCCTCTCCTTCCCATGAATTAAGATGAGGTTCTCCGAGTTGGCTCTTACTAAGCAATCATCAGCAACCCATGTGTTCAGCTTCCTTTCCAATTCATCATGGATCTTGCTAATATATATATTCTCCTCTTTAATTAAGTGATGACACCTTGGTAGCAGAGTGTGCCTGTAAAATAATAAAGGATTTTGCAGTCTTAGGCACAGCAAGGCAGGCCCCAGGGAGTGATCTTCCCCAAGAAACAGAAATTATTGCAATTACAGAGCAATTGTAAAGAAACGGGAATGGAATGTTGGACTTTTCAGCAGCATTTTTCCAGCATTAAGATTTGTAATTAAGGTTGTTGGCAGTGAGTTATGACTTCAGCACATCCTCCAGTGGCAACGCATGCATTAGAGTACCTTCTGCTTCAGCAAACAAAGGGCCAAGCTTGCTCCTGGCAAATGTTGCCTACTTCAGTCAAATTCCATGTCTTATTGTTTTCAGAATGAATGCTGTTTTATATCCAGTGACTGTCTAACTCATCAAGCGGTCTGGGACCTTGCAGTACCTCAACCTCCAGGTTACACAATCAGGCCCTTCTTGCTTGCTATTCTTTTGTCCTCAAGGCTTTTGCATTCTTTGCTGCACAGTGGGCCAGCTTCAACAGGAGGGAGGCAAGGTGCACACTTTTCCTTTCCCCCACACCCCCACTGCAGCCAAGAATTTACCCAGCATTGGTTATCCTGGAATTTGCTAAACATTATATGCATATTCCTTACTAGCCAGCATAGATGATGTATTAATGCCAGTTACTGTCCTCTAATTAGTGCTGATATGTTAACTGTGGACAAGATCCAGATTGGAAAATTAGATGCCTAAATGGGAGCTATGTAGAATTTAGGAGTATAAATCCAAAAAAACTGATCCCCAATACCCAAGCTCCAGCAGCCACACAACTCATTACACCCCATTAGATTTGTGCACATGCAAAGAAACACCTTCCTCAGAACAACTAAAACCTTAATTTCACCTAAACTCCTTTGTGAGGTGACTGGTGCCTCAACTCTGCCAAAGTGCAAATACACCTAATGAACCTCAACAATATCAAAGCATTGCAGCCATGACCAAAATACAGCTGAAAGTAGTGCCCATATTTTAGCTAATAGTTTGGCCATTCACCCAGGGAGTGGGAGACTTGAGTTTTAGTTCTTCCTTAGCCTCAAGGGATCCAAATTCACCTCTTCCTTCTCACAGAAGAACATGCTAACACAAGACTAGCAGAGACTGGGTTGGGACACTCTTCACCCCTCCAGTTCAAGAAGTTTGGTCACTGTGCCCCTGTGGCGGGTGCAGAGATCCCACCTCAGGAACACAGCTGGGTATTCGTATCCCTCCGCTGTTTCCACCATGTGAGGCAGGCCAGTAGGGGGTGCTCCTGCGTTGAGCCACCAACCTCCCTGCGCCCGACCACCTTCCAGGCTCCGAATGCCTCCTTAGGGGCGCCTTATGTCCGGCCGACCCCTCTCCCGGAGCACACTCGCTAGTCTGGGGGTAACGTGCCGCCACCACCCCAAGAATGGACTGTCTCGCGGCCCTGTGTCCTTGGGGTAACACAGGCCTAAAGTCCCACGGGTACTCAACCCAGTACAGGCACTTGGGGTACTTCCCCAAGTCCGGGGGCAAAAAGGTATAGTCTCCCTTAGTCCACAGACCTAAGGGGTCTCTTAGGCATAATTTAGACCCACCCCTCAATAAGTCTCCCACACCAGTCAAAAAGGAGAACTTTATTGATTACAGGGGGTAGGGTAAACTAGGGTACAGGATAGAGCAATATCTAGAAATCCTAAAGAGCAAACAGTCTGGCTGTGGTAGCCTTTTGATTACGCATCTGTGATACTTCCAGCTAAATATCTAATCAGATTGAGTAGCTTACTCACAAGCATCTTCCAAAGGCAGGTGAAGTTTCCCTTTGGAGGCAGGCGGTTCCTAGCTCGTGAGTTTGGGGGGAGAGAGCCAGTTTCAGATGTTAAGGCTTCTCTGTCCCCTGCCTGGCTGCTGCGTCACCTCATGGCCGGAGAGGCTAGCCCGCCTCCTTCCCCGTCCTAACTTATATAGCCCCTGTGACCTCATTCACCTGGGCCAGCGGAGGTCAGCCCCAGTTGGCTGTCAGCCAACCAATCTGAAATGCATCACCTGTTACCGGGCAGATCCCAGCTCCCCAGGTAGAAACCCCTTACCCAGGTAAGTGATGCAAGTCATAGTTTCATAGTTTCATAGATTTAGGGTCGGAAGGGGCCTAGTAGATCTTCTAGCCCAACCCCCTGCCAGGGCGGGAGAACAACAAAACCCCAAAACAAGAAACGGGACTCAAATGAGAACAGCCAGGTAGGCATCCAGCCTCTTCTTAAAGTCACGTAAGCAGAGGGAGCAGGTTTCCCCCCTCCCTCAGGAATGCAGCCAGCTCAAGTTCCCTAAAGAGACAGGCTGAGGGTGTGGTCCCATGTGCTGGGCCCAAAAAATTCCATAACTGTTTAATATAAAGCGTACAAACAATCCAGGCAGAAGAAACTCAAACACAGGACTTCCTCACTCAGAAAAAATGACAACTACACTGGGCTAGAATCATTCTTACTCTTGCTTATGCTTTTTTTTGGCCCAGCGATTCTTGTTTTCTTGGCAACCAAGTGTCCCAGTTTGAACAGGATGGTATTTCCTCTCACCCAGCTTATTCTCTACCTACAAAGTTATAAGACAAAGGGTGAGTAGAACCCTCATCGTCCTTTATGTAGTAAAAAGAAGGCACCAGGTAATGTGGGGCCCCTGCAGGACATGCTTGGCAATCTGGTCGTTGCACCAAATGATAAAGCTGACCTCTTTAACAAATTCTTTGCCTCCATTTTTCTGAGCGAGGACCAAGACATCTCCCCCACTGGGATTCCGGACGGACCCAGGAGAGGCACCACTAGGCCTAGGGTCAGGGAGAACCTAGTTAGGGAACTTCTGGTGGGGCTGGAGATGTTTAAATCAGCTGGTCCAGATGCTCTCCGCCCCAGAGTGCTGAGGAAATTGGCAGGGGTCATTGTGGGGCCCCCGGCGTGGCTTTACGAGCACCCGTGGTGCTCTGGCCAGGTGCCAGAGGACTGGAAAAAGGCCAGTGTGGTTCCGATCTTCAAAAAAGGGAGGAAGGAGGACCCAGGTAACTACAGGCCCGTTAGTCTTACCTCGGTCCTGGGGAAGCTCTTTGAGAAAATTATCCAGGAGCACATCTGCAAGGGACCAGCAGGAGAGATTATGCTCAGAGGCAACCAACATGGGTTCATTAGGGGCAGGTCCTGTCAGACCTACCTGGTTGCCTTTTACGATCAGGTCACAAAATCCTTGGACGCAGGTGTCGTGGTGGACATAGTCTTTCTGGACTTTAGGAAGGCCTTCAACACTGTCTCTCACCCCATTCTCATTAAAAAATTAGGCGACTGTGACATCAATGCCTACACAGTCAGATGGTCACAAATTAGCTAGGGGGCTGCACCCAGAGAGTGGTGGTGGATGGGTCATTTTCGACCTGGAGGAATGTGGGCAGTGGAGTCCCCCAGGCTTGGTCCTCGAGCCCGTACTGTTCAACATCTTCATCAGCAACTCAGATGAGGGGGTGAAAATCACCTTGTTCAAATTCACGGGCAACATTAAGATGTGGGGAGAGGTGGGCACGCTACAAGGGAGGGACAGGCTACAACTAGATCTGGACAGGTTACAGGG
>NW_017728983.1:2283072-2288582 GCF_001723915.1 Gavialis gangeticus
GTACTGTGTCCAGTGGCACTTCAGGAGGGATGTGGCCAGCATTGACAGGGTCCAGAGGAGGGCCACTCACATGGTCAGGAGGCAGCAGGGCAGGCCCTACAAAGAGAGGCTACAGGACCTAAACCTGTTCAGCCTCCGCAAGAGAAGGCTGAGAGGGGATCTGGTGGCCGTCTATAAACTTACCAAAGGAGACCAGCAGGGAATGGGACAGACCCTGTTCCCCCAAGCACTACCAGGAGTAACTAGGAATAATGGCTGTAAGTTGATGGAGAGTAGATTCAGGCTAGATATCAGGAGGCACTACTTCACAGTCAGGGTGGCTAAGATATGAAACCAACTTCCAAGGGAAGTGGTGTTCACTGCTACGCTGGGGGTTTTCAAAAGGAGGCTAGATAGACACCTAGCCAGGGTCTTTTGACCCCAGCGTTCTTTCCTGCCCAGGGCAGGGGGTCAGACTTGATGATCTGCTCAGGTCCCTTCCAACCCTACCAACTATGAAACTTTCTGAGTGACAGTCACAACAACTATTGCTCTTCCTACTGAACTCTATGCTGCTGTGTTGTATTAGGCACCCTCAAAGCCTGTTGACTACATTGGGATCCACCAGTGATTTAGGCAAGAGTTTTGGGTGCCACTCTGTCTTGTATCTGAATCACAACAGGGCTCATGTGTGACTCAGCCACCTAGCTGCCTTGACTGGGTTGCTTCAATGCATGTGCAAAAACCTAGGTTCAGGCATTGAGGATCTTTTGTAGTCCAACAGATAGGTGCCAATTGAATTTAAGTGTCTAATGAGTTTCATTGCTGGTGGTGTGGGTGTATTGTAGATCAATTGTTTGTAATTTAGGCACTTAATTCCATTTAAGTCCCTTTTTGGCACATAGCTTACCAATCTGGACTTTGTCCCAGAACTTCATGCCTGTTTGACACCAATTTGATTGTCAGTAAACTACTTGCCACTAGTTAAATTTATTGAGCAGGTATGCTAATAATGTATTGTTTAATCAATACTAGTAATTGCCAGTCCCTCTTATATTTCTCTTTATATTTCTAGATCTGTTACTTTGCCAGTCCCTCTTATATTTCTCTTTATATTTCTAGAGCTGTTACTTTAACTGTTCTGAGAACTTGGTATACTGAGGAAATGACAAACATAAAGTGCCATGGAACTGCAGCAAGCTCTGGGGTAGAAGACAGAAGTCCATCAAAGCATGGGAGGCTGCAAAATGGTGAAGAAGGTAAAACATTGTACAGATTTACTTGGTGAACTTCCTCTTCCAAACTTGTCATGGGCTCCTTTACGCCTCATGACAGCCAAAGGAGCTTCAGATTTTAAAGCCCTATTGTAAACTGGTATAGATCTCAATTCTTCTACATTCAGTGTGAAAGACTGTGTCAAATTCTTCTGAGATGGGAATGTGCAATTCCATAGAGATGAAACAGTTCAAGTGTGAAGCTTAGTTTACTAAACCTCTTATATGAATCATATGAGACCACCTAGTCCAACCCCTGTGATTGGGTCTATGTCTCAGCTTTCTCAGCTGAAAAACAGAGCAATAAGAACAGTTCTCACTTATGACACCTTTTCATTTGTAGGAAGATGTATGGATTGTAGGTCTCAGATACAGAAAGCTGGGGGCACAGTGGTTTAGAAGGCCTCTCTGCCTAAAATACTGCATCTTCTCTTAGTTTTAAGACAAATTTCCTTCGTGACACTTAGACAAGTTGCTCAACCTCTTCATTTCTCATTTACTTCATCAGTAATGTTAAGCTGCTGTAAATTATTTCCTCATAGAAGTGATACATGTTTTCAGCAAACAAAGTATATGAAATACAAAGTATTGTTAAGGTTCTAAAATGAGAATAGTATTTGACAACGTTGAAATCAAGAAAGTTTTCTCATTTACTGTTAGGATGCCTCTTGGGATGGTACCTAAGAGATGATTATGCTGAACTCTTTCATCTGGCTTAGAGTATTTCAATAATTAAACTTTTCAGTAGGGTGGTAAGTTTCTTATGCAGAAAAAATCATGGCTTCAAACTTTTTGTGTTCAAGATTAAATTTTCTGGATTTTAGTAGAAATCATATTTACACAAAGATGCCATAATTCAGGGGTTCTCAACCTTTTTAAATAAGTGTACTTCCGACAGCTGGACAAGTGTTCGGGGGGGAGGAAGGGTGGCATGCGGCTGGATACAGAGTGGCAGCAGCATGAGGTGGTAGGTGATGGTAGTGGCTGCCACGTGCGAGCTTATACCCCACCTTTCCCCCCCACCCCCCTCCTGCATCTGGCCAGCGCCTGTGTGGCCTGCAGAGGGGCACTGCTGCCCTTGCCCCCCAGCCCTGCTACTGGGAGGCGGCAGTGCAGGGTGGAGGGTGGCAGTACTCTGTCCCCGTCTGCCCGCATGTACCCCCTAGGGCTTTTCCAAGTACCCCCAGGGATACGCATATGCCCGGTTGGCAACCCCTGCCGTAGTTGACAATTAGAAGCTACTTTTTTTCACAAAGAAAAACAAAAAAACCGAAACTTGATATCAATGTTTGTTAAAGGTAGCTAAAAGCATTTTGTCCAGAATTTTTAAGGGAGTTCACTTGAGATAAAAGTAAATTATGGAAATCTTCAGTCTAGAAGTTGCTTAAGATGAATATCAGAAAGGAAAAGATTATAATGGAAACCACTCTGGATCATAATAATAGAAATGACAACTGAAAGCACCTAGGGCCAGATCCTCTTTCACTTATTAGGTGCCTCACTGTGATCCTATTCTACCCTTATCAAGTCCCTGAGGAGCTGTTAACAGAAAAGGCAGGTAAGTCTTTCGTCTGCTCAATGCATTTTGTGCTAAGCTGAGGGCATGTCAAAAAGTTATTAACATTTTTTAAGGGCCATGTTCAGTGTAGAATAGGATCTTACTTAGGCACCTATGACCTGGTATTTTTAAAGGGTCATCCATAACACCACCTTTAGATTTTTGATACCATAATGAAATGCACATATTTTAATTATTTAATCACCAGCTATTCCTCTTTAAACTTTTCCTTTTCCCTTTGGACATGGATGAGTTTATCAAGGGGCTGTGATTTGTTCCTGCATTAATTCACTATTTTGCAGTTGGAGAATTTTATTAGCTGTGTAAATTTTCTACGGTTTCTTATCTTGCTATGCCAGTCTGATGTCATAATCATTTCTATTTTATGTGTGATCTGTTTTCAAAATATTTTGAAACCTGAATTTCCCTGGAGTATGGAACGCATTTTTCCTCATGGCCTGAAGATCTTTCCTATAAGGATTTGTTGTGAACTTGTACGTTATTCTTTTGAAAATGTACAGGTCACTTGTTTGTTGTGGTTTTTTATGGCACCTATCATCATCACATCCAAGGGCAAAGTTGCATCCAGTTCAGCACCAAAGTGTGGCCTTCTCTGGCCAAGCCAGGGAGGGAGGTCTGGCCATCTTGTTTCATAATCATGAAGCACATGTTCTTGACTGGCTCAGACAGAGAGAACAGGAGCTAGACATGAAGCACTCACTCTTTGGCATGAGGAAAAACAAAGAGAAGGACAGGAGAGGATGAAACCATGCTTCATGTTCTCCACATCAGCCAGCAGAACTGGCCAGGCACAAGGTGGAGAGAACTAAGCTTTATTCCCAAAAGGCAGCATTACAATTTAGATCTTCCAATGAAGCAAGGAGGACACGTGCCTCTGAGTCACAATTCTTTCTCTGGTGTCAGGCTGCCTTACGCTTGGGGCTGAGCTGAAAAGTGCATATAACCCAAAGTAATTTCCAGGCAAAATTGCAGTAAAGCAAAAATTGACTTTTGACATCGCCTGATAAACGCTGATGTTTGTTTCCAAGACTTTATATTTTATGCAATTTAATACCTAACAATGACTGACAACAGCAGTGATAGTAAAAAACATGAAAAAATAAAGAACCTTTGGCCATTTTAGTCTGCTGAACACTTCTCAGGTGGCAGATTTTCTCGTGTCAGAGCCCTCTGATATCCAGCATAAGCTCTGGCCTTTCATAAACCCATAACTTTTCATCATTGTGGTTGTACTGAAAAATCTATGTATAACAAAGTGAAGGTTGAATGCACTATCTAAACTCTGCTAAATGGATGTGTGCAGTAATGTACCATATTTTTAAAGATTAATTATAAATCTTAATCAGAAATCTAATAATCATACACACATAAAAAGTTAATTGGATGTTGATGTTGAGGGTTTTTTTTTTAATTTGCATAAAGACTCTTGTTCAGGATTTTAATTGAGTTCCCCCCGGTCATATAGCTATTTTGGAAGAAAGAAAGTCAGTTACATTCAGAATTTTGCCTCTTCAGTCATTTTTGTTCAGATCAACACTGTCAGTAGGGTAAGTATAACAAAGCCTCATATGAGGAAAAGAGAGAGAATAGAAAAGTACCTGTCCTTGATTCTGCTGAGTTACAGGGCAAGGTCAAAGAGCCCAGTCAGTCTGTCTCTAGACCTCGTTTTCCTTCTCTGGCTAAAGACAACCATTCATTTTTGGCTGGCTGGCTTTCATGCCAGGAAAGCCACTTGCTCTGATTTAGCTTATCATGCAGACACAGCAACGACATATTGGCACTGAATCAGTTCTCAAGTTGGGCAAGCTTCAACTAATGAGTGAGTACCTAAAAAGAGAGATGGAAGGAGCAGAGACAATAAAATTGGGATGAAATACACTACACAATGATTTCAGGAACATGACTTCCTAGCAGTGAATGGTGACACATCAGAGTGATGTGATGTTTTGGGGGATTCTTTTCTGGCAGCTCATTCTTCTGTCTGCAGGATAGGTGTACCTTGTGACAAATGTATTAAGCTTTAAATGAATGTGTCTCAGTCTAATGGCATAGCCTAGAAGCATGTCCATAAGGTCAGTGGTCAGCAAGTATTGTCACATCATGGCTGCCAGTGGTTCCAAATATTGTAGATGTCTTTGTTTCAAGGCATTTCTACCATGGCAATTGTTTACTTGATAAGAAGTTGCAAGAATCCCTAACCATAGTCTTTTCCTTCTTCATAACAGCAATTTTCGGCCAGATTCTGCTAGTCGAGCTCAAGTTTGAGAAGGAGTTTACTTCTCAAAAATATATATGCACATCAGTGGGAATACTCAAGGAATTAGGAATTATTCAGTATGGAAGAAATTAGCTGAATTCACTGATTAAAGTATCAGAGCTACATTGTTACAACATGGAATCATAGCAAAATGGGACTGGAAGGATTCTCAAGTGGTCATCTGATCCAAGTCCCTGCTGAAAGGAGGAGCAGCCGTGTCTACATCATCCCATGATGGATGTGTGTCGAACATCTTTAAAACTTGTAAAGATGGAAAGTCCACAATGTCTGTAGGTAATGCATTCCAGTGCTTACATACTCTTATAGTTAAAAAGTTATGCATAATGTTTAAGATAAATCTCCCTTATTACTGTTTAAGCCCATTATTTCTCCTGCCCTCTGTGGACACAACCCCCCCCCC
>NW_017728983.1:2288655-2290664 GCF_001723915.1 Gavialis gangeticus
CTTTAATGCCATTTTTTTCCCCGCCCTCTTTGGGCACAACCCCCCCCCCCTTTGATGAACATCCTTATAATGCCCCTTTTGGTATTTGAAGACTGTTATTGAATCCCCCCTTGGTCCTCTCTTGTCTAAACTAAATAATCCCATTTCTTCCAGCCTTTCCTCTATTTCATATTTGCTAGACATACAAGTACTTCTGTTGCTCTCTTCTAGACTGTTTCAATTTGTGAACATGTTTCTTGAAATACAATGTCTTGATCTGAACCCAAGTACTCAGAGAAGCTCTGAGGTCCAGATCCAGCCTGGGGAAACAGTTGAGTTTGATGCTCCTGGATTGGAAGAATGACTCTCAACCAAAAACCCAGTCACATTGATACTGCTGTTAGTGCATCCCAGAAGGCTATTAATTAGTACAACAATAGAGACCCTTTGTTTATTCCCTCCTTTCTTCTTCATCATCATCATCATTATTTATTAATTACCTTTTTCCAGAACAGACAGTGTGAGATCATATCTGGTCTCTGATGAATCTAAAATGAATGTGGTAACTTGCTTTAAGGTCTCCATATGCAAGGAAGTAGTGAGTCATAACACATAATTCCTGGGAATTCAGAGAATGGCCTACAACATCTGACATCACGTTTAAGGTAGGGAAAATCTTGAAAACGCCTTCTGATCCACTGTCAGAAATCCTACTTAACAGCCTAGAGTCTACTCCAAATCAAATAAAACTTTTCCTTTTAATAACAGCTCTACTTCCTCTGCTCTGCTGACCTTAGAATGAGAATCAAAGGGGAAAAGTTATCATACATAAAACAAAAAGAAAGAAAAACACAAAGAAGTGAATTGAATTCCACCTAAATGTCACCTTGCAAGTTGGGTTTTATTATTTTGATAGCAAGGCAATTTCGCTGACAAATCTGTTATCGGCTGCACATTGTACAAAAGCAAAGGAAGGCATGTTATAGGTCATTGAAAAGTCATTTTTAAATAACAAGGGTCTAAGTAGTGCATTTGAATGCTTGTTAAGTGCTATGTACATAAATGTATGTAGCTCCTATGTTATGCATTGGGGAATACCTTATATGGAGCATAAATCAATCCTGTTTAGGCTGCATTCTCACTGAAGACTGTAGGCATGAAGGTACAGTATAGGAGAGAGAGTGTGAATGCCTCCTGGTGGGGGCAGAGAGGCAGAAGCCTCTTGTTCCTGATAACAGGATTTTATGCTAACTTGCAGCAGGGTGTCTTTCTTTCCATCTGAGACAAAGCAACACATTAAGAAATGGTGGTCATTAATGCAAGGGGGATGGGAAAGAGGAGAAAAGAGGCTTGTCAGACTGCCTCTTCTGGCCCAATTCTCGTTTTACTGACTACTGATGCTTCAAGCCGTGGAACTGATTCATATTTAAAGATATCTTTCACCCTTGGGACACAGGAGCTGTGTGCACACATGCTAGTACTGATAATGTAGGTGCTTACAGTCATGTATCTCCTCCCTCCTCCCTTGGGTTTGCATTAGGGCAGTGCCAGTAATGAGCTAAGTTCTCTCTTTTGTCCAGTATACGGAGCATAAAAGAATGGCAGAAGTTGGGGTGTCAGAGGACCAATTACAGGTCCTTGATTCTCCAACTGATCCTAGGGGCAGGTCAGGCCTGCTGCAATCTGCACCAGTGGGAATGGGCATCAAGGGTTGCACTCATAAGTGGAGCACAATGATCTCTAGCCATGCTTCCTTCTTCCCTTATCTATAGCACAGGTTATAAGGGGCTCTTCCAGCCCCACTCCAGCTAGAGACTCCTTTCCATCAGGGGAATCGCCAGCGAGGTGATTTAATTATGATTCTCTATGCCCTTTGCACTACCAGTCTTCCCCAGTGCATATGTCTCTCTCTTGTACATAATTAGAAGTGGTGCACCCACTAGGCTGTGTCACTGTTCTTAGGATAAAAACAAAAACAAAACAGGCCACACTTAAGATGTACTTCCTCCTGCTGAACAGTGCCATACTCT
>NW_017728983.1:2295664-2299830 GCF_001723915.1 Gavialis gangeticus
AAACAGGCCACACTTAAGATGTACTTCCTCCTGCTGAACAGTCCTATACTCTGAACAAAATGGGAGCCATTCAGGCATTTTGATGCAGATTCAAAAGTAGGAGCAAAGCTCAGAGAGGACAGCCATAGGTTAGACTTATTAAAGTAGAGCAGGTTTGCCAAACATATGGTCTGCTGGCTATATCTGGCCCACAGACTCACTCCATCTGTCCTGCCAGGCTACTGTCAGTGTGGCACATAGTTGGCATGACCTGCCGTGGAATCCAAGGCTCTGTGGCATCAGTAGACATGGCCTTTGACAATAGGTGGGCAAGCATCAGCTGTGCAACACAGCCCTCAGTCAGCCTGCAGCCGCCTCACCCACTACCGTTTGCCCCCATACCAGCATGGCAGGTGTAGCTACCCCCTCCACTGCTATCACCAGTGTGAAGAGGCTGACCATGCCTCTTCGCAGGAACCCAATCTTCCCAGCCATGAGTTACCTGGAAGAAACGTCACCACACTGCGGTGGGAACTCCCCGTGCACCTGAAGCTGGCTTTATCAGCCCGGCAGGTGAGCCAGATTGGCTTCCCCAACACCCCGGGAGCTATTTCCAGCCAGGCAATTTGGCCAAGAGGGGGAACGGGGAAGAGAGGAAAGAGTGAGAGCTGGGGAGTACTGGCTGGGTGGTCCCTGCTGACCACCCAAAATAAGGAGACTTTGAATCTCCAGGAATGGGGTGGCAGATCAACTGATCTGAGAGCTCGGAGGAGCTTATGAATTAGGGAGGTTAACTGCTGCTGCAAGCTATCAATTACCGTGGTGGCACACCAATTAATGGATCCAGCTGCAAGGATTGTGTGGCAGGAGCCGCAAGAGCCAGTGAGTTGTGGGCAAAGCAGCAGCTAAGCCTGCCGGCCAGGTCTTATTCTTTTTTTTTATTTTCTTTCTTTTTTCTTATTTATTCATTGTTGCTTTTTCCAGAGCTGGATCCCACTGGAGTGACCACAGCTGGGCCAGACTGGATGAATACCACCCCTCCTAGAACCCAGTAGAACATTAAAGTCAGGGCAGGTGAGAGCCGGGAGGAACCCCAGTGTGACTAAGTGGCCAGGTTTTTTTTCCAGTGAGGACAGGCAGCCGGATGTCATTGGGGCACAGAGGGTCGCATCCCTATGCGGTGATTCCCTGACACCAGGTGGGTTTGACTGCCCTCAGTCTAAGGGCCTGAAATCCAGCTCTTTGTCTTCTTGGGTGAGTAGTCAGTCCACTGCTAAAGGTGGGGAGCATGAGAAGCACTACTAGCTCTGTTTGAGAGTGAATGTGGGTGCTTCTATTAATGTGATTGCTACCAGTGACACTTAAGAATATCTGCCAGATCAGGTTTTGCCTGAGACAAAATGCTAGTGCCTACCAGGTGTAAATAGGCTGCATGCCTCTTAGGTGAGGGATAAGGGTCTAGGTGATGGTTCTGGATCATTTCTGAGTGCTCGCATCAGCCTAAGTCTAGGCAGTCAAGGAACTTATCAGGCCAACATGCAGACACCAAATGCTTCTAAGTACCTAAGTGGTATGAATCTGGCCAGTGGATTGGAAATCAGTCTGGATTGGTTTTGGTGACCTTGGTGCCTAAACCCATTTAAACATTGGTGAGAATGATTTGGCTTGGTTCTCTGATTATTTGGGCTGGAGAGTTAAAGTGACTGGGCATGATGCTACTTTGGCCCCAGAAGCTGATATTCCCTCATCTCACCAGCCCGAAGTACTGCCTACATGTGGGGTTGATCTCTGACTGCATTGGAATCTCATTGGCTTTAGTGGTGTTATGAACAGAAAATGGTACCACTCAATGGAGGTTGGGCCAACCATGTTTTTCATTTCAAAACTGTTAAAAAATATTAATGGCTTAATCTACCTCCCACCCACCTGGACTAAGCATTACTAGCCGCATTGCAGAGTCAGGAAAGATGAGGCAGGGAACTGGAGTTCCACATATTCCAAGACACTTGTGCAATCTCAGTAGTGGAAGAAGGTAATTTTTTTTCTAATGAAAGAAGGAAACAGTGTTATATGTTTCTCAAAAACTATTTGTATACCTAGGCTGGCTAAAAGTCAAGGCAACAGTGTACGTGGTATGAGCAGCACTCATATTTCAACCACTTGCCCAGCACTGTGAGTACCCATGTAGCAGTACTACCCCTCTTTACCCTCCTGCCTTCATTAACTTCCCAACACATTTGCAGCTTAGAGTGGCAACTAAGAAGTTGGGGACAGGACTGGACAGGTGCCCCTGGGTCACTGAGTCCTCCAGTCCCTTGCTGTTGTGGGTACCACATCATATAACCCCATTCATAAAACATACCAAGCTCCATTTTCAATCAGTTACATTCCTAACACCTATTACGTCCATTGCCAGGTTGTTCACAATCTCGCTGCTCCAGTGGTTATGAACTTTCAGGTTTTTTGCCTAAATTTATTTGTAGTCAGTTTAAGCCCATTTGTTCTTGAGCCAATTTTTTCTTTAGGTTAAAGAGTTCTTCTTTGGATCTGGTGTTTACCCTTCCTGATGTATGTAGAGGTAGCAATCATAACCCCTCTCAGCCTTTGCTAGGGTAAATAAGCCAAGCGGTTTTAGTCTGCTCTCATAACACAGATTCTTCATTAAAATTAATGATTTTGCAGGAGATGGCCAGGACTTCATTTTTCAGATATGGCATGTATTAGAGATCATATCAGAAATCAGGTCCCGTTTAGACACACTGGGTGCATCTACAGTCTGAAAGGCGCACGGGTCTTTTCCAGCCTTACTGTTCAGTAGCTCACTGCTACTGTGCAGTAGTGTCTGTGTCACAGTTTGTGCCCACCAGTGCTACATCACTGTAGCTCATTGCTACAGTGACATAGCATCTCATGTAGACAAACCCACAGAAAATAAAAAACACACTTATAGTGACCACCTTTGAAAAGTTTATTAAACTGATGTTTCCTGCATGACCCTGTCACAGATGCAGGGATACAATCCAGTGTTCCAAAGCAGCCAACAAATGCCTTGGCCATGAGACCATGCTGTCTCTTCCTGCAACCCTTGTCTCATTTATGACGTGCCTTTTAATTTGCACAACAAATGAAGTGGGGCTCCTACAGATAACAGCCTCATGTTCTACATAGCCCTGCTTCATCTTCAGGACCCTCTCCATCCTGGGTACCAAATGAGACAGGGTACTGGGGCTCAATAAACTAGAGTTCAGTTCCTGTCTCAAGATTATTGTGTGTCCTTGTATAAGTTATTTCCCTTTCTACTACCTCATGCTCTCCATATGTGAAAAGGGGACAATGCTATTGGCCTCGCTCATGAAGATCCATGGATTAAAAAACACTATATAATAAGAGCCGGACATTATTACATGTTTTATCAAATGTGCCGCATTGTAATTGGTACTTGAAACTTGACTCATCGTTCATTTACTGTAATTTTAGCACCAATGTTGCTGTACTGGACCTTTTTTTAAACAAAGTTAACAGCTCATTTTACAAGTAAATAGTAAAAATGTTTAGGAAATTACATTTTCTTCCTGTGCATGGAGCTTGCTCAAAAAATAGGCTTTCTTTTTTGTGAGATGTTGGAAGTTGGAACCTTTTCCTCATTCTGGAATGGAAAGAATGCAAACATTTTAAAATTCTCTATGGAAAATAATAATAATAATAATACACATTTTGGGTTGATCAAAACATTTTAATTTGATAAAATCAGATTTTTTTCTGATTTTAGCATTTTTTAATATTTTCAAAACAGAAACTCATGGTTTGGCAACTGTTGATCCTTCTGGATCATGGCGTATGTGTGAGAGATCATCCAGACCTTTGACACACAGGCCTAGGTAGGAGTATGGAGGAGTAGAGGCTGCCCAGTCCTTCCATTCTCTCATTAAGCCGTTGAGACAGATTCCAAAAGCCAGACCGAGTCCAGACATTTGGCACCTCCATGGCTGTAGTTGTATAATCATCCAGGAACTGAGCCCAGATCTCTTGTGTGGCACCCAAGGATTCTGCCACTGAACCACAGGGGACTCCAAACAGAAACTAATTTCAAAGGGATAGACAGAACTACTCCTATCTAAAGCAAAAGATTTCAAGATTGGCTCTAATAACATCAAGGCTGCAGACTCAAGCCCTTTATGAGTCATAAG
>NW_017728983.1:2304830-2336031 GCF_001723915.1 Gavialis gangeticus
AAACAGAAACTAATTTCAAAGGGATAGACAGAACTACTCCTATCTAAAGCAAAAGATTTCAAGATTGGCTCTAATAACATCAAGGCTGCAGACTCAAGCCCTTTATGAGCCATAAGAGCTTTCCTCTTGTGGCAGGATGTTCGACTAGGTGACTGCTGGAGGGCCCTTTGAGTCCTACTTCTCTATGATCGGTGCTATGCAGCTAATTTTTAAACATTTCAATTCTGTTAAAAGAAATACATTTCTGGGAAACCCTTCATTTTTATTAAATCAAAGCTGTCCAACTGCATGCAGCCCATGAAGGGTTAAGTTGCAGCCCCACAAGCTCTTGTCTGGCTGCTCATTCCCACATCATTCCTGCTACAGCAGTAGCCAGAGCCTCTGGACTTCCCCTCCAACTTTAGCTGCTTGCCTTGTGGGAGGAGGGGAGGGCAGCGCAATGCAGCATGGGTACGGGACCTGAGGGTGAGCCTGGGACCACATAGGTGCACAGCATAGCAGTGGTGTGGGATGGGGTCATGGTGCAGTATGGAGGGCCTCTTTGTGGCTTGCAGGCCAGGGGGGTCCTGTGGCTCACCTTGTTGTGGCTCATGGGCCTGTAGCCCCCTCTAGTGCAGCCTAAACAGCATTGGACAACCAAGGATTAAATGAACAGAAAAATGTTCCTGTGGAAAATTTTCTAAGCACTAACCACTTATTTATACACCACTTAGCACAGTGAGGACCCAACACTACAACTAAATATGTAAAAATAATGATACCTTACATAGATTAATTTGTGTTGTGTTAAAGTAGCAATTACGCTCTGTAGGTTCTGACCCTTCAACTCTTACACATGTATGTAAAGGCAGTTACGTAGCTGTGTGTTTTCAGGATCCAACTCTAAGTGTATGTGCCTACTGAGCCCCCAGTGCTCTCCTTGTAGCACCCAACACGGAAATTCAGCAGTGCAGCCTCTTCAAGGGTGGTTCCCGTGGCTCTCTGTCACTGACATGATTGAGAGTCACCATGGGGATCACCCCAGAGCAACTTCACCTTCACATTTCCAAGTTAAGAGGTTCATGAAAGCAAGGACAGGTGGGTGGGATGTGCTCAAGAGTGGTGGGCATGCCTGGCAGTGATAGAGATGTGGAATAGACATCTCCTAAGAGAGATTTTGTAATGAAAGCGCATTAAATTATTAAGCAAAAGCGAGGCCAAATAAATTACGGTATTTAGGCCCCAGGCTCTGCAAACACATACTTTCACATTAAATGCCCTCATATACAGCCTCAATGTCACACTGATGTTTTGTCACCAGGGCAGAGTTCCACCCTTAATGACATGCAATCCAGCCGTCATTCAGAAAGTAGCTGCAAGTGTCTGAGTGTTCTCCCTAATTTAAAAACGCCAATCAACCCAAACCCCGTATTTTCCCTCTTTCACAGGATGCCACCTCCCATGAACACCAGTGATAGCTGTACCTGTGTAGCTGAAGGCAGCAGAACCATAGTGCTCTGCCTGGCGATTATTGACAAGGGAGCTCTGCGCTAAATATCTGGTATAAGCCTCCAAGAAACTCTGACTTTCCTTGTATGTATGGCTGTGCTTATTCTATTTAGCTACAACAAGGTCATTCGCATTGCTGAGCTTAATCCAAGTAGCTCCCAACAAGCTAGCAGGGGGCCTAACACAACTTACTGTCACTCCATTAAGTAACATATCATTCAAGCTCCCCCTGCCCCAGTTTGCTCATCTATGTGACATTGTCTGTCACAAGTCCAAGCACTTCTGAGCAGGAGAGATCCCATTTTCATAATGCTTGCAGCATTGCTTCTGAAATGACCTTAATATCTTTGGCTTCCAGGATAACATGTTCCAACAGAATGACTTTAACTTGGTATGTCTACACTGCAGACTGCGTCTCAGTAGGGTAAATTAGTTCATGCTGCTGCAGCTATAATGCTCCTGGTAACCTAGATAACTCATTCAAAGTTAGCTCAAGTGTCCCTGCGTGATGCTGCCATCTGCACTATAGACTTACTCTTTGAGACTCACTTCTTCGGGATGTTCAACCTTTACTTCGTTGCTGAATAATGGTAATTTCTCTTTTACCTGAAAAGCATGGCCACCCAAGACTGCGGCAATTGTTGAGAAAGCAGCATGACACTGGTTTATTTTACAATTGCTTCCAGGTGGGAATGTTGAACTAGCTTACAGATGAAAACATTTCCACTGAATTAAAATTTCCTCTCTGCTCTTTTGTGCTGCATTGTTTTTGGGGCAAACAACACATTCCAGTTCTCTCTTTTTGATATAACAGTAAGCCACCATAGGGGCTTCATACAGATTCACAGGTGTATAGAGACTGACTGCAGTATAGAGATGTAGGGCAGGGAGTCCTGAACAAG
This sequence comes from Gavialis gangeticus, assembly GCF_001723915.1. Lineage (NCBI taxonomy): Eukaryota > Metazoa > Chordata > Crocodylia > Gavialidae > Gavialis > Gavialis gangeticus. Next base: position 2,307,221 of record NW_017728983.1, read on the forward strand.
TCTCACCTCAGGCATGTACCTGCTAATACCAGTATTTCCATTTGTTTTGTACCTGCTAATACCAGTATTTCCATTTGTTTTGTACTGTTTTCTTGCACCTTACCATAAAGCCCCATTTGAGCCTTTGGACTGATCCTACAGGATGAGCCTGCACAGCAATATGCTATTTTGGTTCAAATTCTCAAGTTTAACTGAAGACTCAGTAGAATAACACAAGTCTTCTGAAATCAATGGAAAAGAGCTGAAAACAATTGATTTGAATCAAAAGACGCTGCAATCAAATTTGGAGGGACTGAATTAATGGATTATAAGGTGGTTCCTGAATGGATTTGATTGAATTGAACTGAAAGGTCTTGCATCTTCATTACAGTTAGCTGAAACTAGTATAAATGATGAATTTTCTAACAACATTTATTGTCTCCTTTACTGCATTGATAACTGGATTGCAAAATGTGTAATAAACATGATGGCTACTAAGCCACATACTGTATTTACCTGCATACTGCACATGCCTTTGTAATGAAAATTAGCTATCTGCAATGGAGGTGCACATCTTAAGCAAGGAAACCAATTTCTGTACAGAAAAATAGAGGGAAATAGACACTGGAGTGGCTGCCAGACACTGTGTTAAGCTCCTGGCCACATGGAGCAGTGGCAGGGTCAACTCCTCATGCTCACTCACCCTCCCCTGGCAGCTAGGGATTTGACCCTCTCACAGCCACTGCTAAATTGGACTAGCTTGTGGCTGAGAAACCATAGTGAGCCTATGCTGTGGCAGGTACGATTCTGGGGAAAAAATCTTTTTTCCTTCATTCTGTCTTCCCAAAACAAGTTGTGTGTTTTATTTGAGGGCATGTGGTACACAGATAAATACAGTATGTTGTATAGAAGGAGACAGAGGAGTAGATTTGCTTTCTTTTGTTAAATAATTAAACAGGTTCATTATTTATTCTACATGGATTTGGACTCATCAATAAGCAAATCCTATACCATCTATTACTACACAACTCTGAATGGTGCCACACCATAGAGGAGATGATTGAACTTTAATTTTATAAGCACAAAGGAACACAACATAACAGAGCTAGAGATGGGTCCCTTTGTGCTTTCCATGCTTTACTCCAGGGACAAAATCTGTGATGAAATACATTTATTAACAGAATGAACCATGGAACCAGAGGGACAGTCTTCCATCTCCAGCTCCCTCTGTGCAAAAATGAAGTTTATTTCTTACCTATGGGGACTTTTTACCATCTTGTACCATCTATACTTTTCCCAGAACCTGATGAAAGGACTTTGATCCTGAAAGCTTGCAGAAAAGGACAGTTTTCTTGTGATTTTCCAGTTGGTCTAATAAAAGGTATCATTTTGGAACCAAGAGTTCTAGTTTTTTGTATGTCTTTATTAACGGAAGACATTTGTCTTCCAACTGTCTTGTCTTCCTCCTTCTAAGGACATGCCTTCACCACTGGGCTGGAGATCCCTTCTCCAGGACTCCTGAATTCTTGACTGCCTTCTGACCAACTTAAAACAAGGTGGAAGAAGCATGTCATCATCAAGGCTCATGTATAGCTTGGTAGGGCATTTTCCTGGGAGCTGGGAGAAGAGTGTCTAGAACCTACATGATAAGTGAGTACTCTACCCACTACACAATTATGCAAGAAGTGGATGATCTCCCCATTGTTGACTGTGCTTTTCCAGTCAAAAATGAACCATGGTCTTTCATTTATTACCGACCTCAATACCTGTGGTGTCAGTTAGGTGGCCACAGAGCATCAGGGATGTAGATGAACTTCAGATGCCTCCTAGCCCTAATTTGGATCACTATGAATCTTGGATAGGAGTTAGGCAGCTAAGCTCTTGAACTGAATGTGACCGCCGAGCTGGGGTCCTCCCCGTAGGTCGCTCGTCTGTGGGAGGAGGACCGCCCCAATGTCTCTGAGTTACCACTGAGTGGGGTTGGTTGTTCTGACATCGATTCCCTGCCCTAGTTCTCGCCTGCCATGACTTGCTGTCACATTCAGTTAGGACGGTTCCTGGGTACTCTGCGGCCTGTGATCGCTCGGCGGTCACGATGCGGGGCTCCACCACCCCTGCACCCCAGCCTTACACCTCCTTTAGGGCTCCCGTGACTGAGGGACTGCCCTCCTACTGCCCCTTCGGCCCGATCGGCCCCTGTTGTCAGGCCCCTCGTATGCCGGATGACCCCAGGTGGGATCCTGGTGAGGATCGAGCTCCACTATGGGGTCCCTGGCCCTATCGCCCCGACTGTACCCCGCAGCTGGGGTATCCCTTTACTGGGAAACCAAAACCCTAATGGACTGAAAGCTTGGCCCTTCGGCCCCTTTGGCTGGGCCTCCCGCCCAGACCCTCCACGGCCCCTGTTGGGAGTGACCCTGCCCCACTGAGTCTATGCGCGCGGTTGGGAGGGCAACCGCCTCCACCCCTCTGTGCCTCCTTAGGGTCCTTAGGGGTCCTGACCCTCTCAGGCAGTGTCGCGTCCCTGCACCGGCATCCCAGCCCTGAACCTGCAAGCCTCGTAAGTTTCAGGTTCGCAGTCCCAGAAGTCCTCTCCGCTGGGTTCCTCGTCCTCTGAGCCCATCTGCTGCTCCTCAGTGGTTGTCCTGCGGTTGGTCATCGCCGGTATCTTCCTCGCTTTTGGGGCTGGTAGCAGCTCACCGCCGGAGCTCCCTGCCTCGTCCGCGGGGGAGCTTGGCGTCCGCTGGGTTCCAGGGGCAGGGCGGCTGACAGTTCCTCCTGCTCGGAATTGCCTCGCCCCTCCTAGGACGGGGCCCATGGCCCGTTCCCTCTCGGAGCCTCCAGCCTCCGAGGGTGAGGAGTCCCAAGCTCCCCTTTCCCCCTGTTCCTTCCCCGCAGCCATTTTTATGCCCAGCGGCCATCTGCCGGGGCCGACGCCGACTTCCGGTCACGTCAGCATAAACACGCGGCAGACACCCCGCACGGGCTTCTCTGCCGCCATGGGTAAGTCCCGGCCCGGTTCCCCGGGACATAACCCCCCCCCGCCAGCTGCCTCATGGTGGTCTGAGGGGACCCTCCATCTTTAGCTTGGTTGAATGTTGCAGTTCGTCTTTTCCTCCAGTTTCCCCGTCAGCCATCTCCAGTTCAGGGCACCTAGAAAGAAAGTCAGCTGTTATATTGTCCTTCCCCGGGCAGTGCTCAATCCGGAATTTAAATGGTTGTAAGGCTAGAGCCCATCTTGTGATCCAGGAGTTACCGATCCTAGAGGAGCTGAGCCATTTCAGGGGGGCGTGATCTGTAACGAGGGTGAACTCCCTCCCCATCAGGTAATATCTGAAGTGTTCCACCGCCCATCGGATTGCAAAACATTCTCACTCTATTGTGGCATACCTGGTTTCGGCTGGAAGTAGCTTCCGGCTCACGTACGCCACTGGCCGATCGATACCCGCATCCTTTTTTGTTAAGACCGCTCCAATGGCAATCTCGGAGGCATCCGTCTGCAACGTAAAAGGTCTCATAAAGTTAGGTGTATGTATTAACACATCATCACACAATGCCTCCCTCATGGCTTGGAAACTATGCAGCATTAACGGGGTCCATTGGAGCCCTTTCCGATGCATCCTCTTTAGAGCTTCAGTCAGTGGGGCCGCTAGTTCTGAGAATCGGGGCACGAACCGTCGATAATAATTTACCAACTCCAGGAAGGAGTGCAGTTGCTTAAGCGTTTGGGGTGGTCAGAAAGTTTGGACAGCCTGCACCTTGTCCTTTAATGGCCTTATTGTCCCTTGGCCCACTAAAAATCCTAAGTATTTTGTATACTTCTGGGCCACCGCACACTTGTGGGGATTTGCTGTCAGCCTGGCTTGTCATAACTCGTTTAACACCGCCCTGAGGGCCCGTAAATGCTGGCGCCAGGAGTGCGTAAATACCACAATGTCGTCAATGTATGCCGCCGCATACTCGGTATGCAGCGCCAGCAGTTGGTTCATGAGGCGTTGAAAGGTGGCCGCTGCCCCGTGTAGGCCAAACGGCATCCTCACAAATTCGTATAGACCCCAGGGGGTCCCAAAAGCCATCTTTTGGCAGTCCCTGGGCTGCATCAGTATTTGCCAATACCCTTTCGCGAGGTCGAGAGTGGTTATAAATTTTGCGGCTCCTGCTAACTCGTTCTACTAGCTCATTCACCTGGGGCATCAGGAAGGCATCAAAGGTTGCCACTTCATTTATCCTCCCATAATCGACACATAGTCGTAACGTCCCATCGGGCTTGCGCACGGGCACCAAGGAGCTCCTCCACGGGCTCCTCGACGGCCTGATTACTCCTAGGGCCTGCATTTTCTCTACCTCCTTGCGTATTTCTTGGGTCAGGTGGTGTGGTATAGGCCACCATCTATCCCGCACTATCACTTCAGGAGGGGTTTGGATCAAGTGGTAGGTGTTCTTTGTCCAGCCGGGTTCTTCCGAGAAGATTTTCTTAAACTTCCAGGAGGCTCCTCACCTCTCTCGCTTGTGACGTAGTCAGCTCGTTGTTTACCTTTATGTTTTCTATAGGCATGAGGGCTTCCCCTCTTCCCGCTGTCCCGCGTGGTGTTGGGTTCTGGCCTTCTTCCTCCCCAAAGGTGGCCCACCCTTCCGGCTGGTGCCACTCCCATAAGAGGTTGACATGGTAGATTTGCTTTGTCCTTTGGTGACCCGGGCGATATACCTCGTAGTCGATGGGTCCCACGCGTCGTATGATCTCGAACGGCCCCTGCCACTGGGTTAGCAGTTTGCTCGTTGAGGTGGGTAGCAAGACCAACACCCTTTGCCCGGGCTGAAATTCCCATTCCCAGGACCGTGCGTCATATCTCTCTTTCTGCCGTTGCTGGGCATACCGTAGATTGTCCGCCGCCAATCCACGGGCTCTTTGCACTCGCTGTTGGAAATCTCGCTGATACTTAGAAGGGTTAGAGACGGCGGCGGGGCCCTGCTCCCATTCCTCCCTAAGAATTTGTAATAGGCCGCAGGGGCGGTGGCCCAACACCAATTCAAAAGGCGAGTAGCCCAGGGACTCGGATGGAGCATCCCGTAGCACAAATAGTGCTAATGGGAGCATTAGGTCCCACTGCTGCGGGTCATTCTGTATACACCGTCGGAGCTTTCTTTTCAGGGTTCCATTGAACCGTTCCACTAGTCTGTTGGTCTGGGGGTGGTATACCGAGGTCTGGAGTTGCTTGATCCGTAAGGTCTGGCACACCCCGTGAAGCACCCCAGACATGAAATTTCGCCCCTGGTCAGTAAGGATTTCATGGGGAATCCCCATGCGGGATATCCACTTCACTAACTCCTCAGCAATTCGAGGTGCCGTTACTGATCGTAGGGGTACCGCGTCCGGGTACCTTGTGGCGTAGTCTAAGAACACCAAGATGTACTGGTGGCCACTACTGCTACGGGGCAATGGGCCTACCACATCCATCGCGATGTGGGAGAAAGGTATGTCTATTACAGGCAAGGGTCTTAACGGTGCTCGCGGTGGCCTGTCTTCCCTGGCCTTTTGGCACATGTGGCAGGCGGCGCACCGCCGTGCTACATCTTCTCCCATCTTGGGCCAAAAAAACCACCTGGATATTTTCCTGAGGGTATGGTCTCTGCCCAAGTGGCCACCCACTGGATTGGCGTGGGCCAATTGCCACATCACTTGTCGGAAACAACCCGGTACTACCAGCTGTTCCTTGCCCTCCTCCCCTGCTTCCCCTTGACGGATACGATATAACAGGTGGCGTCTTACCCTGAACTCTTCATCTCCGCCGGGCTCCGCCCCTGGTTGACATTCCCCGTCACGGGCTCTCGTCCATAGCTCCTGTAGTTCCAGGTCTTCTTGCTGTCCCTGCCAGAACTGCGGGCCACTTGTGACATCTTGCCAATCGGCAAGAGGCTCATCCCCCTTGGCTTGTCCGAACCAATCATCCTGAGCCCACTGAGCCCGACGGACCATCTCCACATCTCAGACCCTTTCTAACACATCATAGAGAGGAGCCCAATCCCTGCCCAACAACATATCGCACGCTAGCCTAGGGGTGACCCCGACCAACAACTCATCCTGGAATTCCATGACCTGCAACCGTACTCGCGTCCGGCATACTGCCTGCATTTCTCCATGTAGGCAAGCCACCTTCATGGGCTTCCCTTGATACTGGTATCCCGGTGGGAGGAGCTCAGCCCTGATTAGCGACTGAGTGCAGCCCGAATCCAGCACCGCTCAGACCGGGCAGCCCTCCACCCGGGCCTTTACGACAGGCCGCTCCCATTGTGGTTCGGCTCCCCCTGTTCCGAAGATACAATCCATAGGTTCCCCCTGGATCAGGTCTTTATGGCCTTCTGCTGATCCACGCGGGTACCACTGAGGTTGCCCTCTGTCGGTACTCTGTCCTGGACACTCTCGGGCGAAATGCCCTGTCTTACCACAATGAAAACATGTCATGTCCCTGACTGGGGCTTTAGAGCCGGGTTTACGCCGTTCCCCCTCCTTCATCATTGCAGACCCTAGCCCTTTTCTCTCATGTGGATAATACCATTCGGCGGCCATGAAGGATTCCGCTAGCTTAACAGCTATCTCACAGGACTCGGGGTTGTGCTGGAGCACCCATCGCTGTGTCCATTCTTCCAGGTCATTCACAAATTGCTCCATTATAACCTTGTCCACTAGACCGGCCATAGTGCATGTGGGTAGGTTAACCCATTTCCCAAATAAGTCCCTGAGGCGCTGTAACAGCACTCATGGCCGCCTCTCTGTGGGCCCCTTTTTGGCTCGAAAGAGCCGCCGGTAATATTCGGGGTCAATTTCGAGGCGATATAGAATGGTGGCTTTAACCGCATCATAATCATGAGCCTCCTTTCAGGATAAAGCTCTATATGCCTCCTGGGCCTTACCCACTACGAGCGACCCTAACTGGCTTGCCCAATAGCCCCTTTCAAGTCCGAGGGTGATGGCCTGACGCTCGAAAGCCTCCAAAAAGGCCTCCAGGTCATCCTCGGCTGTCATTTTTGGCATCCAGACCATCAGGGGTCCCTGCTGCGCCATCATCCTTTGCTGGGCCCCTAATAGTTGGGTCATGGCCTGCAGCGTCTGGGCCAGTAGGTCCGTCATTGTCATTTCAGCTGGCTGCATGTTGGCCGCTCTCACCCCAAACGAGGTGAGAATGGGTTCCCGGCCAATGCACCACTTGTGACTGCCGAGCTGGGGTCCTCCCCGTAGGTCGCTCGTCTGTGGGAGGAGGACCGCCCCAATGTCTCTGAGTTACCACTGAGTGGGGTTGGTTGTTCTGACGTCGATTCCCCGCCCTAGTTCTCGCCCGCCACGACTTGCTGTTACATTCAGTTAGGACGGTTCCTGGGTACTCCGCAGCCCGTGGTCCCTCGGCGGTCATGATGCGGGGCTCCACCACCCCTGCACCCCAGCCTTACACCTCCTTTAGGGCTCCCGTGACTGAGGGACTGCCCTCCTACTGCCCCTTCGGCCCGATCGGCCCCTGTTGTCAGGCCCCTCGTATGCCGGATGACCCCAGGTGGGATCCTGGTGAGGATCGAGCTCCACTATGGGGTCCCTGGCCCTATCGCCCCGACTGTACCCCGCAGCTGGGGTATCCCTTTACCAGGAAACCAAAACCCTAACGGACTGAAAGCTTGGCCCTTCGGCCCCTTTGGCTGGGCCTCCCGCCCGGACCCTCCACAGCCCCTGTTGGGAGTGACCCTGCCCCACTGAGTCTATGCGTGCGGTCGGGAGGGCAACCACCTCCACCCCTCTGTGCCTCCTTAGGGTCCTTAGGGGTCCTGACCCTCTCAGGCGGTGTCGCATCCCTGCACTGGCGTCCCAGCCCTGAACCTGCAAGCCTCATAAGTTTCAGGTTCACAGTCCCAGAAGTCCTCTCCGCTGGGTTCCTCATCCTCTGAGCCCATCTGCTGCTCCTCAGTGGTTGTCCTGCGGTTGGTCATCGCCGGTATCTTCCTCACCTTCGGGGCCGGTAGCAGCTCACCGCTGGAGCTCCCTGCCTCGTCCGCGGGGAAGCTTGGCGTCCGCTGGGTTCCAGGGGGCAGGGTGGCTGACAGTTCCTGCTGCTCGGAGTTGCCTCGCCCCTCCTAGGACAGGGCCCATGGCCCATTCCCTCTCGGAGCCTCCAGCCTCTGAGGGTGAGGAGTCTCCAGATCCCCTTTCCCCCCGTTCCTTCCCCGCAGCCGTTTTTATGCCCGGCGGCCATCTGCCGGGGCCGACCCGACTTCCGGTCGCGTTGGCGTAAACACGTGGCAGACGCCCCGCACGGGCTTCTCTGCCACCATGGGTAAGTCCCGTCCTGGTTCCCCGGGACACTGAAGCATTTCTGAACATGCTCAGAAGCCTAAATCTAGGTGCTGAGAGAATATTTCACACCAAAATGGAAGTGCAGAATTAATTTAAGCACTTTAAAGATGGTGTGGCTACTGCAGCGGGGTTGATCTAGATCACCTTTTGTGCATAGATGCCTAAATTCTGCCTATGTCCCACTTAGGCCATTAATTGACCAATTTGCATCTTGCCATAAGTGACTTGAACAGGGCTGCACAGTAAGGCTTGGGCAGAACTTAACAGAAAATTCCTGTGTTCCTTTCCAGTACTGTAACCACAAAACCATCAATCCTTCCTTCACTTTTATCAGGAAGAGCAGAGGAAGGGCACTTTAAAACATTGCTGCTGCTTCTAATACTGCCACCTATCTCTCCCAGTGGGACCCAACCCTTCTGCTCTGCGCTACCAATAACACTGTACTCAGTTGCTTCTAAACTGAGCATTGTAGTGGGTGAAGACATATTTCAGCCTAGCAAAATATGTATCTAATATAAGTTATGTCCATAATCATTTTGGGAGTTGCCCCTAGACCACTGACCATCAGATGTAGATGAAATTCTGATTATGCCTGTCAAGCAGGAGTGAGTTTTTCTTTTTTTTTAGCTTGTTTATCAGCCCTAATGGAAAATGAAGTTTCTTTGAGTTGATGAGCAATGTGAATCTCTTGCTCTCTTTGTCCCTGTCTGCCCATCTGATAGATACACTTAATAACCATCGATTGTCTGGGAGGAGAAAGAGTGTGGCAATAAATGTACCTTTCCACCCTTACAAGGTGTCTGATTAAAGAGGAAGTAGAAACAAATCAATGGGGATCAAAAGCAAGGTGCTGACATCAAAGGCCCTGGTGGCTTTCATTAAGGGCTGTGCACTGCTTGTGTACCTCAGATGCAAAGACCTGCCTTGTGGACTGAGTTAAAGTGCTGTGGGCAGGGCAGAGCACAAAGGATTTTGCAGCATTGGATTGCTAGGCTTGTGGATTCCCAGAGAAGGAGTTATTCTTATGTGGCATGCCCAAAGGCAAAGATCTGGTTGAGGGGCCACTGAACATGTGAGCCATGGAGACTATCAGACTGATTTTGGAGGAAATACCTGCAACCTTCAACCCTAATACAGAGTGTTTTGGTGAACCAGCACTCCCCTCACCAGATATGAATTTTGAATGCACCAAAATTACGTAGAACAAATCCAACTAACTGTTGACTTGCCACTTGACTCTGTTAGCATACTGGGTAATGATCCAAGGACCAATGAAGTCACAGAAGAAACTACCATTTATTTTAAAGGGTCTCCAATGAAGCCCTCTGAGCAAGGCAACAAAATACTGCACAGAAAAGAACTCGTTAACATAAGTGAGATTTTAAAAAAGCCTTTGACAAAGCCTCTTGCTAGAGGCTATTAAGAAAAGCAAATAGTCATGAGGTGAAAGGTCAAGGATTAGAAACTGGCTCAGAACCAGAAAACAAAAGGCAGGAATAATGGTCAGTTTTCACTCTACAAAATGGGAATAGCAGGGTGCCGGAGAGTTTTGTATTAAGACCAGCCTATAATGTATTTATTGATGACCTTGAAAATGCTGTGAATAGAGAGGTGACAAGATTTGCCACTGACACAATTATGTAGGTTAGTCAAGACCAGTGAAGATTATGAAGAATTTTAGAGAGACCTAACAAAGCTAAGTAAATGGACAGACTTCCGACAGATGAAAAGTATTGTTGTGAAATGAAGACAATGCACTGCGGAAGGAATACCTTGAACTCTTTGTATACCTCTATGGATGCTAAATTAACTGTGAACACTTATCCACTGAGCAGAAAGACCTGGGCCTCACTGTCAGCAATATAATGCAGACCTCTGCTCAGATTTCATCAGCAATCACAAAAGCAAACAAAGTACGAGTAATGAGATAGAAAGAAATGCTAAAAGTATTTTAATGCCACTATATAATTCAATGCTTTCATCTAGAATAGGGTGACCATAGCGGAATACGCTATCTTAAACAGGACCACAGCAAAATGAAAGAGGCTCTAACAAAACATGTAGTGAATATAAGTGGAGAGAGGGAAAGATTTCTGTATGAGAAGAGAGTGAAAAGGAACTGTGGCAGAAATGAATAAGTGAAGGAATGACAGAGGTATACCAAATAATGAATGGTACATATCAGGTAGATCAGGCTTTTATTTATCCTCTTTCATGGCACTACATTAATGAGTTATACAATGAAACTGGAAGAGAACAACTTTAAAACTAATAACAAGAAATAACTTGTCACCAGAACCTATAGTTGAAGCCAAAAGCTTAGCAGGACCGGGCGTTTTTGTGGATAACAACTATACCTGAAACTCCATTCATTAAAATTAAATCATGTTTGGGAAGGCTTATGCCATTTCTTCAAAGTCAAACTAGAGAGCTGCGTAAAAGCTTATGGTCACATAGTAATTTGTCAGAATGTGTCTTTTCAGGGTGGCTCTTTGTACTTCCACACCAAATGTGTGACTATTTTGGGTCAAAAAAGTAGAAAAATGTATGTTTCATTTTTGATAATTTCAAAGGCAGATATTTTGTTTTTTGTTTTTTTTATGTTGAGACATTTTAATTTAAAATGTAACTAAATTAAACTTTTAAAGAGAAGTAAACCACTGCTAAAAACTAAAGAAATCATTTCACTTCAGGTCAACCTAAATATTTTGGTAAACCCAAAGCAACGATTTTTTTTCATTTCACTGAGGAAAATTAAAAAAAAAAAAAAATTGGAGGGAAACAGAATTTATATATTTTTTTTTCTATTTTCTGATTTGACAAAACCAAAACAGCAAAACAAAACAATTGATCTCTACTGCTGTACTATGTGGCTGTTAATTTTAATAATATGCAAAGTTGCTTCAGTCCACTCACTAAACTCAGGAAGCTAAATTATCCTCTGCTTCTGTATTGCCTTGACTTCATCTTCAGCAAGGGGTGGGGGGGATCCTTGGAAATTCATACCTTGTTTTTTGTTTGTTTGTTTTTTAACCTGTGCTTTTGGTCTTATGCCTTTCCCCAAAACAGACATCTCCATGTAAAAAATAGATTTTACTTTTGAAAAATGGGGCTTATGTCACTTCCCTGCTTTTTAAAATGTTACTCATCACTAGATGACAACACCTGAAATATATAGCAGTGCAAGTGTCGTGAAAAGGAAAAGCAACACAAACATCTCCGCTGTCCAGTGCCAGGTGATCTCAGTCTTCGTTATGCACTGCATTAGCTGTTCTTTCTGAAGACTTCACATTGCAGCATAATGTCCCCTTGAAAATGGAAAAAGATCAATCCCAGCCTTCAAAGCATGGCAAATGGCCATTATCGCAGGCTGAGAGTACGTACAGCGAAAACATCACAGGAAGCATATTTGCATAGCAATTCAGATCAGTAGCAATCACCACCCACAGTAGGTTGTCGGCTGTTGGTAAACATGTCCATGTTGTGACAACATATCCCATCTCTAAATGAGAGCTGTGCTCACAATGACAGACTGCCAATACTGGCGCAGAGATGCTGCATCCTTCAAAGAGCATCAGAAGAACGGGATCTTATATTTTATGTGTCTCATTGCAAAACTCATGGACTCTTCAGCTGCTAGTGATTCTTCTGATGATACTGAGGTCAGGCTGCTACTTCATTTTCTGTAGAGACAGCTTTTGTTCTCTTGTTTCCTCTCTTCTCTCTGAACAGTCATACTTTTGATCTTGCACTTTTCCAAGCACTTCTCTATTGCTTCTGAGAAACCTATTGTCTTCCTTCATAGGACCTGAGGCAGACTTGCAAGTTCTTTCCCACTGTGGTCATAAATCCAAAGTCAAACTAGGAGTGCTTCAGTTTGGGGACTGCAAAACCAAAATAACAACCAAAACTAGCTCATCACTCCTCCAGGAAATAGCAATTACATCAGTGGCTGATACTACATTAGCTGCATGATTGCATGAGTACTGGGATTGCTATAATCCTGGCAGTCACAAACTCAGCCAGGGCATGCCAATTAACCCTATGGTGCAAAATTTATGAGTCATGTGGTTCAGACTTTTACTTGTGATGAGTCACAGTGGTCGCAAGCACTGCTGGCAGGAGTTTTGGCCACCGTGGCGTACTAGAATGAGGGCTCCTGGCTGTTGTAAATCTCACAGAGAAACCAGGAAACTTCAAATGATAGCTTTGTAGTAGTCGGATCACAGATATCACATGCTTTTAAACCAGCTGGGTCTAACAATCTAGTGGTGCTTATAAATATTACAAGCATCACTAGAAATTCATTGTATTCATTAACAATCTGGAAAATGGGATGGAGTGCGCCCTCGGCAAGTTAGCGGATGATACCAAGATGGTGGGGAGGAGAGTAGTAGATACACTGGAGGGTAGGGCTAGGGCTAGGATTCAGGGTAACATAGACAAGTTGGAGGATTGGACCAAAAAAAATCTCATGAGGTTCAACAAGGACAAATGCAAAGTCCTGCACTAGGATGGATCAATCCCATGCAGCCTGGGGGCTGACTGGCTGGGCAGCAGCTCTGCAGAAAAGGACCTGGGGGTTACAGTGGACAATGAACTGAATATGAGCCAGCAGTGTGCCCTTGTTGCCAAGAAGGTTAAAAGCATACTGGACTACATTAATAGGATCATTGCCAGCAGATGAAGGGAAGTGATTATTCCCCTCTATTCTGCACTAATGAGGCCACATCTGGAGTACTGTGTCCAGTTTTGAGCCCCCCAATATAGAAACGAGGTGGACGAATTGGAAAGAGTCCAGCAGAAGGCACCAAAAATGATTTGGGGGGTGGGGGACATGACTTGTGAGGGAACTGGGCTTATTTAGTCTGGAAAAGAGAAGACTGAGCGAGGATTTGATAGCAGCCTTCAACTCCCTGAAGGGTGATTGCAAAGAAGGTGGAGCTGGACTGTTCTCAGTGGTGACAGAACAAGTAGCAATGGGCTCAAGTTGCAACAAGGGAGGTTTAAGTTAGAAATGAAGAACAACTTTCTCACTAGAAGGGTAGTAAAGCACTGGAACAGGTTACCCAGAGAGGTTGTGGACTTTCCATCCTTGGAGGTTTTGAAGACCTGGCTAGACAAAGCTTTGGCTGGGATGATCTCTTGGGGATGGTCCTGCCTTGAGCAGGGGGCTGGACTAGATGTGACCTCCTGAGGTCCCTTCCAACTCTCATTTTCTATGATTAGGTGTTCTGTAATCCTGGCCAGGCATACCTGAGATCACTCCTCTTACCTATGCTGCTGGGAGGAGAGCAGAACTTATAACCAATGTGAATTACACATCTCAGCTAGCAGTTTTCATAAATTCTGCCAACTTAGCCAAAGGCTACACATGTGGGAGCCACAAGCTTATGGTGTAACACCTGTTACAACCAACACTGGCACCACCCTGAGCTGATAAAGGCTCATAAGGACACCAGGCATACTGGTGGCACTTAAAATAAATCTCAAACCCTTTTCTCCCTCCATAGAAACACAGCTGACATGCTTGCTGGCAGTGTTCGTACTGTTCACCATATCCACTGTTTTGAAAATGACTTGGAGGAAAGCTGGTATCAAAATGAACAGGTTTCAATTTCCTGCAGCTATCCCCTTATCAAAACAAACATCCAGATACTAAAGACTTCTCATCTATCAGATCATTTTTCCGTGTTACTCGGATCTTTCTATTTATGCAATTGCATATATAACCAAAGTAAGCAACAGGCTAAAGAAAATATATTTCAGCAAATTCTCTGTTTTAAAATTGGGCATCTCTATTGACTTCCATAACAGTTCATCAATTTAAACAAGCAGAGAACTTACCCTGTTAAGTTTAACTCTAAATGTTCTTTCGGCCCTTGGGAGTGTAAGTGATTACAATTTCATCATAAATTGTTCTTTCTGCCGACTCCACCAGCTTGTGGGGCCAAAGGAAATGTGAGTAGGACTGTGAGCCAGTGCTTTCCCCATCTGAGGAGGAATATAGGTCTTTAGAGCTCATCAGCTTAGCATCACTTTTCTCCTCTCTAATGGAGTCTAAAGAGAATTCTGCTCTGATACTTTGATAGAAGTAGAGAGGAATAAGAGCAGAAATAGCTGCAACTGCTGTTCTTCTCCTCCCTTTAGCAGATCAGCAGGAGACAGGCTTCAGAAGGGATGGGGGGGAGTTCAGGTTTAGTCTACCAGAGGAACCGTAGACTTTAAAATGGAGCCACTTCCATCCCCCTCTGTCACTTAGGGATGGCCTTAGCATATTTAAATGGGCCTGAAAAACATTATTTGACCTTTCTGCCTCATGAAACTGACTCATGTATGTTGCAATCACACTGTTATACCCTGGGCACGACTAAAGTTTTAGGAGGATTAGCAAGGCCACTCAGCATTGGTTGAATAATAAAGATGTTTATTCTGAACCAATTTATTTGGAAATTCCCTACACACGCGCACACACACATATATACACACACAAATATATACATACATACATATACGTGTATGTGCGTATGTATATATACATAGCTGTGGTTTTGTTTGTATATATATGTATGCATGTATGTATGTATGTATACACACACACAACTACAGGCACACTGGTGTTATATAAACATATAAAATCATACTCTGAATTAATTACCAATTATTATTCAACCTTCTGTAGAACTGGTAGACTAAACACAACCATGTATTCAAATCACAAATAGTTCACTGGAGACTCCACTTGGGAAAAAGCAGAAAGTGGAGCAAGTGAAGGTGAAGCTTATAATAGGAAGCATCTTATATCTAAAAACCCAAACTCAGGAAGGCATTTAAGCATGAGTGTAACATTAAGCATGTGAGTAGATGACACTTACACACATTTTACAATGCTCTGATGCCTGTGCTATGGATGTATAAGCATGTATATGTAGACTGAACTTGAGTAGTAGTCTACATACTAGCAAGACACGCACACATATAATTGAGTGTAGGTCCAGGAAAGGAAGCAAAAGCAGAGCCTTCCTTTTTAAGCCCTGATAGATGAGCAATTACAGCGCTTTCCCAGGAAGCCTGAAACTCAAGTTCTAACCCTGCTTGCTCAGGTAGAGGGGTTTTGAACCTGTACCTCTGATCTCCTAGCATAGGGCTCTCACTGCCACCCCACAGGTCAGGTTTTATTAAGTACCCTTTCCAGCTCTTCTTTTGTGAGTTATGCATCCAGAATGAGCATATGTGTACATGCCCACCCAGTGTCACTGGCCATTTATGCAGTTAGAAGGCTGCCATTTAGGTGCAAAAAGGAAAATCACATTCTGCCCTATGTTGTTTTATCTTGAGATTTGATAGCAAAATATATAAACACACATTTTTAGAGCATTCAGATTAGATCTAACTTGAGAGACAGCTGAGCTTTGGGTCAGCGTACTTTACATGTACCTGGACTACCCATCCTTAATCCTGAAAGCATTCATTTGCATTGCACACCCTGTAGCCCTAATAGCAGCATTAGAGTCATATTCCAGCACAGAGAGCCACCATCTCAATATCTCTTCTGACTGTAAAGAAATTAGCAAGTCTGAAGTCTGTTTAAATTCTTTAGCTAACTGCAGAGATTTATGAGGCCAGTTCCTTGGTTGGTGTAAGAGTGTCATTCTATTGATTTCAGTGAAACTACACCAAGTTACATCGGCAGAGGATCAAGATGACAGTGCTTAAATTGAAAGCTCATGTTACCTTCCTCCAACAGCACTGCCACGTAGGAAAGAAAGGAGTGTAGCATTGTTCAACAACAGCTGTTAGCTCTACCTGAAACTCCCTTTCTCATCTGTCCATTCCCCTCCCAGTAATTGCTAGGGTTTGAACAGCCACAGTGGGATATTGGGTTGTACACTTCGAAAGTCACCAGGGAAATTTAGCACAGAATAAAACAGAATGTTTCAGGAAAATGCTTCTGTTATTAGATAAAGCCCAAAGGATTTTCAATCCTGTCCTAGCACTGACATTTTCTGGTGATAATTTTCCATCTAAGTCCATGGTCAAAATAGATTGATAGGAAAAGATTTTTTTAAAACATGATATTAATTCCTCTAACCAGTTCAAGTCAAGCTTATATCTTCTTTTTGATTGTCAAGTAAAGGGGTGAGGGTTGAGATATAAAGTATTTGGGGAAGTAATACTGCATATACAGTTCTAGAAAGAAGTCTTTCCCTAGATACCTTGGAAACTAGGAGATGGGGTTTCTTCCTTTACAAAACACATCAAGTTTTATAGCTGGGCTAGAAGGGAAAAAAAAGTTTTAGTGCATAAATGTTTGATATTCTTCCGTGCATGTACAAGATCAGCCCACAGACCAGACTTGACTTCAGAATCCAGAGCTAGCATTAAAAAACAGCACTGGCTGTTCTTTCATCCATATACAATTTTCTGTCAATATTCACCCCAAACTGTCAAACTTCTATATGTGCGTATAAACATCTCTAACTGTTAATGAACACTACTGCCTCATACCACGTCCAGCATGAAAAATGTAGTCCAAAGCAAGGCGTGTGAAGCTCAACACTACTTGTCAGAGGACTCAAAGTGAACAGGACAGATTGATCTATGACCTGGAATTTGTCTGTGGTGGTCTTATATCTTACTCAGACCCTCACTCGTGTCTCCCTTTGCATCTCCAGCTTCCGTGATTTCTGGTCACAACAACATTTACCGCT
Source organism: Gavialis gangeticus (assembly GCF_001723915.1). Classification (NCBI taxonomy): domain Eukaryota; kingdom Metazoa; phylum Chordata; order Crocodylia; family Gavialidae; genus Gavialis; species Gavialis gangeticus. The sequence continues at coordinate 2,324,246 of NW_017728983.1, forward strand.
CTGGCAAAGGGAAGTGAGAAGTGGACCTTTATGAACTGAAGTACAGTGACTTCAGACTTTGAGATTAGGGTAGTGAACTAAATGTCAGAAGGGCTATATTTATTTCCCACTCTTTGTAGATATGCTCACCATTTTCTAAACCACATTAACTGCTTTGTATCACACCATTCAAATCAAATTTCAATTTGCATTATGAGTTAATAGACAAGGGGGGTTGCTCGCTTCACAGATCAGTAGCCCATGTGCTTGGGCAGGGCTGGGGACTTAAGTTAGGATATTGATACTTAGGATGAGGTGTTGTTGGCACATTTGACTTTGTAAACATGTACTTTGTGCTTGATAGCCTCTGTTGCATTGGAAAAACCCAACTGAGTTTCCCCCGAGGACACCAATCTTTGCAATCCTTATCTGCATTCCCAAGGAATGCTTATCTGAGCTTCTAATTACTTTTTTCCTAAAAGCAATGCCTTATATACATGATCATTAATATAGCTGAAATTCCTTAATTCAGACTGCCCTAGTCTGCATTAACCTTAATCCTCATTCAGTGAGGATTAGTTAACTCGGACTGAAGCCAATTTTAATTCAGACTACAGACATCCACGCGTATATATGACTTTAGTCCAGATTAAACCTAGAAAAATGTAATGTCTGTCTATAAATGGCCACTAAGTCCACCATCAGGGCCTAAGGGCTAGATCTAATTAAGAAGGGAGGTGCTAAGGCAAGGCTGCAGCAGAATTGGGGTGCCTCTGTCCAAAACTATGATCCAACAGCCAGCACCCCTTGCTGCTCAACAGCCACCTACCCCTGGAGGTGTCTCAGTGCACATAAAGGTTTGATGCTAAAGTTCTTTGAGTGTCTAGAGTCCTGCTGCTCCATATTCCCAGGACTGCCCTAATTTAGGCAGCTAGGACCCTGTCTTCTACCCAAGCCTGGTCACAGGATCCAGGCACTAGAGGCATCTATACATGTACTCCAGGGTGGAAGAGGAGGTACTTTAATCAGAACAGCTCTGAGAGCCACTCTAATTAAAGCACCTGCAGCATCACGTGGATTCAGCATCCTACACTTCAAAATGGTGGCAAGGGTGCTTTAATTAAAACTTGTTTGATGAGCTTTGGTTAAAGCGCCCCCACCATGAAACACAGGGATGCTGAATACACATGATGCGGAGGTTGCTGGAGCATGCTGATTAGCAGAGAGGTCCATCATGTGTATATGTGGCCTAGGCGCTCCTCTACCTAAGTTCCTTGAGGGGCCCAAGCTAGAAGTCATTCCCTGAGCTTGTCCATGCACACGACTTCATACAACATGCATTTATGACCACTTGCTTTTAAAACATGGCTGATGGATGTTGTGCCTGCTTTTCATACACAGAAATAACCCAGAGGTTAGAGAGTTCATCCTGGAAGTGGGAGATCCAGGTTTACTCTTTCCCTGTGCCGGGTTGAGGGTTCAAACCCACATCTTCTGATTCCCCCAAAAAGGGACCTAATGACTTCTAGGATCTTAAAGCCTTTATTGGAACTTCCCTTTACATGTTTTTGCTAAATCAGGAACCTAGAATTAGCCGAGGCTCTAGTGGTTTCCTTAGTGACCTCCTCGTTATAATAGCCTCAGTCCAGCATAACACTGAAGCCTGTGCATAATTTTAAGCACTTGCTTATAAACTCTGCTGGATTGGAGCTTCACTGTTATAGTCTGCAAGGAGAAAAAAAATAGCTTAATCAGAGCTAACCAGTTTTGAATATCACGTATTGATATTAATGATCTACTCGGTCTCAACACACACAACAAGGAATAAACACATCAAATCACTAACCAATTTGCTGAGTAATTTTAAATAAGTAGTAAATTGGAGGAAATCACAATCAACTCATGCACATTCCATGAGCCGAAGTGGAGGCTAAATTTGTCAAGTAAATTGTTTGTTATAAATTATTCACTCAGCCTTGTGCCAAACAGTAGCTAGGCAAGAAGGTTTTCTTATGAGTCCTACGAATAGGAAGAAAAATATGTCTCTCTGGTACATCAAAAATACAGTAGTTTATTTGGATGGATGGCAGCTTTACAATGCATGTAGACTACAATAACGGTTACAGTATATGCTGTCTGTAGAACATATAAATAGATTTTACCCAGCGAGTAGCTTTCCTAACACGTGCCCCTCAGTGAGCTGAAGCTCACATTCATCCCAAGAACCCAGATTACTATGATAAATAAGATTTTTGGGGTTCCAGTAGATATGGCATTAGGAGACTTTCTGTGCTAGCTCTGTTACTATCCTAACATCAGCAAATCATCTCATCTCCCTTTCAGCTCCTACCTATTGTCTGCCTTATTTTTTTAAGGTATCTTATTTATGATCAGGTTCATATACTGATGGAAACACAGTGGGATCCAGAGTGAACAGACCAGCAACTATTTTTAGGTAGCTATTAGTGGTTATAGGCCCATGCCATTAGATAGCAGGAAACAAGTAAGGCAGCTGCAGACACATGACACATCAGTGCAGTTTTATCCCTGATTATTGTTGAGCTAATTCTGCAACTTGTAAAGCTGTGTGGCGTGTGTCTGGTTTTTGCTTACATCAGTGTAAATCCTGATTACACCAGTATAAATGTGCCACGTGCCCAAGCTCCTAGATTATAAAATCTTTGGAGCTGGTACTCACTATGGGCACATCTACACATGCATTACCACACTTTAACGAATGTGCACTGAATCTAGTACCTTCATTGTGAGGTACTAGGAAAATGTGCATTAGCCTCTCTTAATGCGCATTAACTAAAGACCACGTTTTTTTAAGTGACACATAATGCACAGTAGCATACCTTTATGCACATTAACTAAATAGCATGAGTTTTCAGTGACACTTTAATGTGCACTAAATTGGTTAATGTGCATTAATATGCATGTTTAGATGTGCCCTATATGTCTGTTCAGTTCCCGTCACAGTGAGGCCATGGTCATGTCTTGGCTGTCAAGGTGCTGCAGTAAAAAAATAAAAATCCTAATAAATCATATGAGCACTGAGTGAAGTTAGCATAGCAGCAATAATAATGAAATGAAGATGGCACTAATACATCAGCTGTAGAGATCTGAGGGGATTTGCATACAGTGACTAGCAAATTCCAGGCTATTAAGTATTCTGCAGCTTTGAAAATGGCAGCGGCAGAGACCAAAAGCTATATACCCACCTGGGACCTGGTTAGACATGCAGTGACAGCGTAAAGAGATCTTACAAGTCTGGAGGCTTTCCTTTAGAACTGAATCCGCATCGGGACCTCCTCAAGGTTTGTGAGCTGATGGGACGGCCCTTTGCCAGCCCTGGGGCTCGGTGGGGGACTGGCTAGAGTGCATGAGCTCTGGCTGTTCTCTGTTGTCCATGATCCTTAGGGGTTACTGTGTAAAATGGAGTGACTCTGAAGTTGCTCCAATTTATAGCTGGGACTGTACAATTGCCCTGGCTGTTTTACAATACAAGTCTAACCCCTGCCTTCATCTAGATAAGGATCCAACCTGCACCTCCTGCTCCCCAGCCCAGTGCTCTAATGATCACACCACAGGTTGAAGTCTGCCTGTGGAGTGATCCAGTTTTATTCAGGGCACAACAGAGTCCCAAAGTGTGCATATGTGCCAAAACCCGCAGTGACATTGCTGCGTACATGCCATTTACGCTCATCAAGTGAAATAGGATTCTGACCGCGCTGCCTGAATAGAGTTTATGCAGAAAATTATGCTTATTATCACTTAGAAATAGTTTCCAGCCAGGCTGGTACAGCCCAGTGCTTTGCCCACAAATGCTAAAGGGAAGGTTGGGGTTAATAACTCTGGCCCCGTGCCTCTCTCTCTCAAATACTTCTTCGTAACCCCCCGTCCCCTCCCCCCGACCACAGTGCACTGGCCTAGTTTTATTTATTGGGCTCATCAGACAACCTCTCAAACAACATGTAAGAGGCTTGAAAAATAATTGGACCAAGTGGGAATGCAGCCTCCTCCTCCCTAAATCCCTCACGTCTTCTGGGACCAAGACGCAGGCGTAAGCCACAGTCAGGAGAACCGTGAGCTGATAAAGTGTCGAAGGCCAGGCAGGAATCCTGGGCCGCGCGCGTAGCATTTGCAATCACACCCAGGGCACTCTGAAAATGGTCGTCACTGGGCAACACCAGCTCACTGACCTCAATTTTCTCTGTGGAGAAAAGAGCAGGTCAAGTGGAAAGCGCTTAAGGAGGAAATTTGTTTCCTCCTAGATGGGGAGTCAGTAAAGATAGCCGGCTATCGCATGCTCTGAAATAAACCAAATTAATTTTACGCTGTGCTGTGAACTGAAGGGCCGGGGGAGAGAGCCTTAAAGTTAATGGACTTTGATGTTTTACTAGAACTCAACAAAACAACCGGCAAGAGACAGAAACCTGCACACAGCACATCTCGAAACTCATCTCCTACCTGAGCCCTCTGCTTCCCTTTGTTTCCATCCTTTACGATGTAATCCAAAGTATTAACTGGAGTGGTTTATAATCCCGGCGTAATAAAAGAGGCATTGTGACGGGGAGATGGAGACACAAGGCTTTAATAACTTCCTTGCTTCCTCCTTAAATATTTTTGCCCTCCAGCTCTTGCAACTCGTAACTCCAAATGCAAGCGAGGGAGTAGGAAATGTTCCCCACGGCAAAACTGAGCATATATGTCTGGGGCAGGTGTCACTGAAAAGCTGTCTCTTCCTTGTTCCGCAGCAGGGACATAAGAAACTCTAGCCCAGGAAGCCTGTTAAAACTATTCTCTTTTTTATTGAATGATGTGGTAATGTTTAGATATTCCTGGATCTCCAATTCATCCTTTAAACTGGTTTGTTGAGGAGACAGCTTAATCTAAGCTTCCTATGTATAATATGCTATCTGCACTACAGAGGTGAGATAATCATACGTACATGCCCAGGAATTATAAGCAGGTTGCGTCTTCTGCATATGTACAGCAGATAATTGTTCACCAGAACAGAGGATTGTGCAGAACAGCTGCAACAAGCCTACAGGGCAGAGTCACACGGGGAATTCAAAGTGACACTATAGTTATTCAACAGACATAGTGGGACAGAGTGGCATTTCAGAAGCAATAAGGCAAAGGGAATAAAACATGCAAAGACATCAGAGGCTCTGGGAGCTATGATATTACGGCTGGCTGTTCAGTCAGAAGGGGCTAGTAAATGGAATTCCCGGGCAACGGCAACTATCGTCTATCAAAACTGCTGCCACCAAAGTCCACTTCAGCTCCAGTCATATCTGGCTTCTTTATGAGCCCCTTTGCTGGCTCTGCATCCCTTTCCACTTCACTTTCAAACATCTTGTCCTCACCCTCCAGGCTCAGAGCAGCTTTGCTTCTGCCTGCGTCTCGCTAATGGCCACCTGCACTCCTAAATAGAGCCCGTGCTCCGACAGCTCCGCTTCCCATCATGTCACCTAAGAACTGAACTGGATCACACAAAACATGCTAACGTTTCCTGTCAAGCTACAGATTTTGTGGGAAACAAACACTTAGCATCAGTTTATACGCTTGGCTTTGATAAACCTGAAACAAGGGCAACTTAAAAAAGAATAGAATTAACTATGTATGATAAATTTTGAAATAAAACTGCAATGTTCCATTTCCATAACATCCCATAAGATGTTATCAACATTCTTTGCTCCTTGTTTTAACTCTAAATGAAATCTCATTGAAATCAACTTCTTTTTTGTAGATAATTTGGATCAGATTAAATGGCATTTTCTAATACATTACACATTTATGCCAGGAAATTTAAACCAAGTGTCTGTATGCCTTCTGCCACAATGGCTGCTATGCCAGTGATGTCTTACAGAACCCTACATGCTACACAATACACTTATCTTCCTTCAAATCCCTTCTCCAAATTCAGTGATCATGTGAACAATGACCCACTATGAAATAGTTTAAACACGCTATGTTGTGGTAGAATAGGAGACGGGACCACACTAAGCTCCTTCCCTGGAACCTTGTGTAAATGCAAGAGAGGTGTTTTGGTTAGTAAGAAAAGTGACTTAAAATAAAATCTCCCATAGCTCTGTACCGGATGGGATGCTAGACTGTGCACTCTAGAGGCCCCTTCTAGAACTAGTCTATGTCTAAGGGTGTAGTAGTCACATGTTCACTTGCAGTGGTTGCAAATCACTGGAACATTGTAACGTATTAACGTTAGTACATGTTGTCCGAGCAAAAATTTTGAATGTATGCTGATAACACAGAGAGTTAAGTCTGAACATGTGCAGACAAGCCTGAGCCTGTGGAAAATCACCAGCATGCCCAGCACGTGTCCCCTGCGCGACCTTAGGGCTTGTCAATCAAACCTGACCTAGTTTGTAACAACACGCATGCTCAGTTCTGTCAATTATATGATATCGTCGGACTAGAAATTTCTATGAACAAAGCAACCTGATTGGCCACCTAAATTATATTTAAGGCTTGTGAGACCCCGCCCAAGGGGGGAGACCGGAGAGACAGGGGAGACTCGACCTGAGAACAGAGGCTGCCTTGGCAGGGACTGTCTCTCAGGGAGAGATCAACCCGATCCTGAAAGCAGAGGCTGCGGCTGCAGGGACTGCTCCTCAGGAGAGTCTTAGGCCCACCGGTCTTCTCACTGTTGCGGTTCGCAACTCATTCGTTTTCGACCTTGTATCAATTACCATACTGATCTTCCAACTACTGACCTTGCTTCTGGCATTCGACCAACAGCAAATCCTGATTAACCTGAACCGCTTCTCTACCACCGACTACGACATCGCTACATCCTTCGGCATCGACTCTGGCACCACCACTGACCATCCATTTTGTCCACGTTGGACTGGCGTCACATCGTTCTACGCGTTACAGTTTTGTTGTTTGTCCTCCCGATTCATGAGCTGTTGACCAGTCCTGGGACTGTTGAGTTGGGCAACCGCACCTAGCCTCCGGGCTAGAAAGCAAGGGCTCAGCTTAAGAACCCCATGGACCAACAGACCCCTCTCGTTGTTTATTTGTTTATACTGTAACTGAACAAGCAAGCTTGTCTGCCTACGCTTCATCATCTTGTAGCGCAAGTCAAAATAAAACCTACTTTACTTGAAACTGCACGAGTCCCGTACCGCTCAGACTCCTCGCCGCTAATCCTGCCTGTTCCGTATCGAAACCCTCGGCCCACCGTGACCTTGGGGCCGTTGTTCCCCGACACATGTCAGGAGACACATTACCTGATGCAACCGAGAGATAATCTTTGCCTGAAAGGAAGCAACTTTGAATATGCTTTTGCTCACATTTTAACTCGGCACCACCCTAAATGGCACATCTGAGTTTAATTCCTTATTATATATACATTCTTTATTATTTGCCACAATACGACCATCTGAACTTGCCTGCCAGCTTGCAAACAGTTTGCATTTACCTTATTACCAACATGCCAGAAATGTAGTAAATTTTACATTAAAAATGGATTTGATTGCAGTTAATTTTTAACCATAATCTTTTCTGAAGGGATGTTCATTCTTCTTGGGTTGCTAATCACAAGAATTTTGATACAATTGTACAGAACTGCAGGCTCTGAATGATGCTTTGAGACTGCCTATTTTGTCTTTCTAGGTTTTGAAATGAATACAGGGAGCAATTAAACAAACGGTCATTTACTAATCTTAACCTTTTCCTTTCCAGGAACCAAATGATCACCACCACCCAATGCAGTGGCAGATCCATTTTGTTGAAGAGCGGAAGGTCAGCTTTTTAATAACTCTGTTATGTTTGTCCCAGGGCCTTCATAAAGAAATGACTCCAGATACAAGTGTCGGGAAAAGTGCTGCCAAGTTGGCAGGCACAGAATATCTTGTGAACATGAAGTAAAACTATACATTCATTAGCAGATTCAACAGAAAAATAACTTTAGATTAATAAATGCAGATTCAACATATTCACCTCTGACATCTTGTCCCCCCTCCACCTTTTGTGAAGACAGTGGCATAATGCACAGGGTACAGTCCTTTCAAGTGGCTTGCACTTCCTTTCTGGGTAACATCAGTCACCTTCTTGACCACTTCCCGAAGAATGCTTGTTAGGTCAGGTTTGCATTTACATTTCCTTCCTGCAAGATGGCTACCACTAGCTCCACTTCTCTCAGTTTAATATTTCATAATATACCTGCTGCATCAAATAAAGGAAATTAGTGGGCAAAGTTATGAATTTGTTTTTCTACTTAAAAAAGAATAAAAGAGGATCACTGAGCTATTTTTATTTTTTCTTAGAAGGAAGTCGTCTAAAATCAGGTGATGGAAATTCCAAGCCTTTTTACTTAAAATGACATGCAATCTCATTGAATAAGCTAAGGAAATACAGACTAGACAAATATACTGTAAGATGGATACACAACTGGTCAGATCATCATACTCAGAAACTAGTCCTCAGTGGCTCAATGTCTACCTGAGAAAAGGTATCAAATGGGGCTCACCATAGGGTCTTTCCTGGGTTCAGTATTGCTTAATATCTTCATTTAAGATTTGGGTGATGGGATCGAGTGCCCACTTAGCAAATTTGTGGATGACTCCAAGCTGAGTGGATTTTCAGTCACTTTGAAGGATAGGCTAAGATTTAGAATAACCTGGGTAGACTGGGGAACTGGTCCTCCGTCAGAGGAGATTCAATAAGGACAGGTGCAAATTCTTGCACTGGGGGTTGAATGATGACATACACAAATACAGACTAGGGAATTACTGCTAGGCTGTAGTACTTCAGAGAAGGACCGGGGGGTGACAGCCAACAGCATGGCTCTTCTTGCAAAAAAGCCAATGGCATACCAGGATGTATTATCAGGAGTGTTACTTGAAAAGGGAAGTGTCACTTGCAAACAGGAGTGTCACTTGCAAATTCCACTCTATTCAGCACTGGTGAGGCCTCCCCTGGAGTACTGTGTCCAGTTTTGTTCCCCACACTTCAAGAAGGATGTGGACCATTTGGAAAGAGTCCAGCACAGAGCTACAAAAGTCATCAAGAACCTGGGAGACAAGACTTAGGGGTGAAGTACAGACAGTCAAAAAGCCCGAAGCTGAATTGATTCAGTATTTAAAAGTTAGTCTAATTTGCAAAGATTGAACCAATAAGCAAATGAACAGACAATCACTTCTCATTCAGAAAATGCAGCCACATGCCTGCAGTGGCTCAAACCAGCAGCCATGGGTGCTACAGCATAACTCTCTAGCATACAACCAGCATGGGCTGTGTGCTCACTTCCTCTTCCTGCTGCCCCTGAGGTCTCTGGAATTTACGGTCCACAGTCACAACAGCAGGACTCTACAGGATTGCTCATCACTTCCTCTCCCTGCTTCCAGGTGCCTCTGGAATTTGTAGTCCACACTCAAAGCCAGCACTAAGTAAATCAGCAGGGCAGGGAAGCTCTACACTCTGGGGAAACTGAGTTTAACCCCCTGTCCCCACAGCCCCTGGCCTCAGACCCCAGCTGGGGTTTCCAAGGGCGGGGGGAGCAGTGAGCCAGTCCACAATGTTCTCACTATGGCTGAGGCCATCCCTGCTTTCTGGAGCAGACAGCATAGTCCAGCCTAACCCAGGGCTGAAAAACATGTTGGGGGACTCTGATTTAACTTAAACTAGGAAGGACTCCGGGACAGAAGTTCCATAAACTGGTTTGACTTAAATCACTTAAGTCTGATACTACATTCAACCAGGTTTATCTTAAACCAGTTTCAGCCATTTTGAAACTGGTTTATGTGCACTGAGCTTCTGTTCTGTTACAGGTTTAAACCAGTTTCTGATCACTTAAACCAGTTTGTGTGTAACTTCTGTCCCTAGCCAGGAGGAAAGGCTGAGGGAACAGGGTTTATTTAGTGTGGAAAAGAGAAGACTGAGTCTTCAAATAACTCGATCTGCAGCTGGGGAAATTTAGGTTGGAGACTATTAGGATACTTCTGACTATGAGGGTGGTCAAGCTTTGACTATGAGGTTACCTATAGACCTTGTGCAATCTCCATCCTTGAAAACTTTCAAAGGCAGGTTAGACCAACATTTTGGCTGGGTGGTTTAGTCAGCGATGATCCTGCCTTGAGCAGGGGAGTTGGACTAGATCGGGGCAGGCAATAATTTCAGGCAGAGGGCTGCTTACCGAGTTTTGGCAAGCCATCGAGGCCTGCATGGGTAGCCCCACCCCTTGACAGGTGCCCCGCTCCCTGGTCACCATCTTGGGACTAGAAGTCCCACCCCTTTACACCTGACCTTTGCCACTAGAAGTCTATCCCCTTACCCCCCAGAAATATTTCTTTCATCAAGGGGCTTTGCCATTTTGGAACCAGAAAAATACCAAATTATATTCTAGAAATCAAACATGTACTACAACATTAATTAATTTCATTTTTTTAAAAATACTTTTGTCCTGATTTACATGTGTTTCTGTAGTGTACATAGAAGTGATAGTATAATAGCTTAAAATGAAATCTTAATCTTGTATATTGTGTTTGGGGGGGTGTAGGTAGGTGGGTATAGGTTTGTGGGTATGTGGGATGTGTGTGTGGGGGGGGATTTGTGGGGCCTTGGATAGGTGTGGGGGGGTTGCATGTATGTGGGTAGGTATGGGGTTTGTGGGGAGCTGTGAGCGTGTGTGGGGAGGGGGATGGTTGTGGCTTGCATGAAGGGGGAGGGTTTGCCCACAGCCTGTCCTTTTCCCCCTCCGCCAGCAGGCATAGACCCCAGGCTGTGTGCTCCTGCCACTCCTGACCCTGGAGCACTGGCACAGGCCTCATGCTCCCACTTGCTTCCACTTCCCCTGCATCTGCCATCACTGCTCTTCTCTTGCCACTTCCCTGTCTCCCACCACTCACCACTGTGGCACCACATCTCAACTGCTCCTGCAGTCCATCCACTGCAGCTGAGAAACACATGGTGCCAAAAAGCAGCTAGTGGCCGGCCATGCAGAGCAGGGAAATGACTGTGGCAGGTGGTGGGGAAGGGGAAGTGAGCAGTTATGTGGTATACAGCAACAGCTGGGTGGGAGGGCAGTTCCCCCTCTGGTGTACTGGGGCCAGCACCAGCAGGGCCCAGAGTGGGGCTCCAGGAGCGTGGGGTCCAGGATAGCAGGGGCTCTATGGAGCCAGGTTGCGCTGTACCAGGATGAAAACAGAGGAGCTAGCTTGGCTTCATAGAGCCCCCACCAGCCCAGACCAGACCCCGCACTCCTGCTGCCCTGCTTTGGGTCCCGTTGGCTCTGGTCCTTGCGCACCAGCGCAGACAGTGCACCCAGGTGTTGCTATGCACCATGTGCCCACTCGCTGCCCCTTCTCCCCATCTGCCGCAGCCATTTCCCCACTCTGCCTGCCTGGCCGCCAGCCACTCCGGCACCACGTGGTTCCCAGCTGCAGTGCCCAAACCACAGGAGCCACCCAAGCCCAGACCTGAGGACTAGGGCGATCACCTGTGGTCCTTCCCTGCCTTCCCCCCTCCCCCACACCCATATCTGAATTTCTGTCTAGTGCAGGGAGGCAGGTACAGTCCCAGGCCAGAGGCCCCTGCCTCAGAACCCCCTGCTAGGCAAGGCTTCAGGGTGGGGGAGGGGGGGGGTTGGGGGTAATACTGGGCTGGACTTACTGCTGCGGCTGCTTAGTTCTGCTGCTGGCTCTCCCTGGGTCCTACTGCCCCTGGTTCCTGTCATCTTTGATAGGCAGCCAGGGCAGATAAATATTAATTTTTCCAGGGGCCCCACAGGCCAGATAGAATGGCCTGGTGGGCCAAGTACAGCCCACAAGCTGTAT
>NW_017728983.1:2336466-2341169 GCF_001723915.1 Gavialis gangeticus
CCCCCACCCCCCTGACTAGATGACCATATGAGGTTCCTTCCATCCCTCCTTTCCTATGATGTACTTGGGGTATATCTTATGATTCTATAATTCCTCTTCATCCCAGGTAAATATAACAGTTAAATCTTGAATTTCGCTGTCCATGTTTGCTTGGTAATGCCAAATACACTGTACGAGAGGCTTATTCTGAGTTGTATGTGGCTACTTTTACTCATAGTGATTTGTTTCTGGTTTCAGAAGTAGCCTTAGGAAAAATAAGTGGGTGCAAGGGAGCAGAATTTGGTTCTTAGACAGAATGGGGCTATTTCCACTTTGCACCATAATTCCTTTGTAGCAAAGGGGTCCTTGTAGAAACTCAGATGGCTGCTTTGAAATTGTGCTACCAGGCTGCTGTGTAATAGGTCCAAACTTCTCTTTCACCCCCAAGTACATCCCTGTTTGGGAAATTTCTGAAATACACAGACCCAGAATAGGGTTGTCAAAAGCAGGTGTAACAGGGAGACAGAGGCTCCCATTACAGAAAAGGGAAAAGGGGCAGCTACTGTGTAGGCAAACAAGCAGCCAATGTAAGGATGGCAGAGCATAAACTTAATGATCCACTCCATCCTCCCTGTGGCTGCCTAACTCAGAAGGACAAACACCTGGGGCCAGTGACTCACCAGCCTCAGGTGTGCTAATGGACAGGGCTAAATAAGAGCATGCTCCAAGGCGGGGGGAGAGTTTTGTGCTGTAGCTGCTAAGGAAAGCTTAGCAGGGAGTCAGAGTTGCTCCTTTCTAAGGCAGGAAAAGGGACTGCTACTGTACCCAGGGTTTGGGGACTGCTGGGAGAGATGTGTTGCTTAGAGTGGGAAAGATTCTGCCTGTTTAAAATGAGAACTTTGTTTTTTATTTTGCTGTTTATAAGGCTGCCCAAATGGGGCTGTTTGTGTTAATGGGATAAGAGGGCTTTCTCTTTGTAATGTTGGCTTACCCAATGTGTGGAGGGTTTAATTAAGGCCAGGCTCCTGGATCTGGAGCTAGCCTGTCTTTATGTAGTGCATTACTACCTGTGGTTTGGGTTAGGGCTGTTGCACTTAAAAGTGGGTTTTTAAACCTAGTGCTCTAAGAATTGACACAACACTCAGTTGGTTAATAACAGAAAGGCTTGCTTTAATAACTGTCAACAAGCTACAAAAGTAAATGGCAGAAAAAGACTCTTTCCTAATATTAAATGGGCTATTACAGAAAGTCCCAGTACATATTTAGCAGCAGTAGTGTTTTCTCACCCATGCAGGCAGGGAAGATGGTCCAGTCTTGCAGCCTTTACAGTGTGGCTCCTTGAGCCTTCCTGGACTGTACACCTTGCTGGCAGTTCTGTCTAGCTTTATACTGTTTAACTATATAGCTTCAAAGCATTTTTCCTTGATAGTTGGGCCCAGAGTCAAAGTAAGTGAGACAATAGGATGGAGCACAAGCTGCAATCTGGTGTAGTGGATCTAGGCCAACAAGTGCACAGCCAGAGAACAGGAGCTAAGATGATGAAGGCTGAAACCCTAGCAAGGGTGTAGAGGCCAGAGGAGGCCTGAAATGATAACTGGTAACACCTGTGAGTCATGGGCATGGGTGGTCCAAGACCACAAGCAGCATTTAAGGCATCTGGTGTTGAAATATGTTGCGAGATCAAGAGAGACTGATCAAATGGTTCTATGAGGGCCTTGGGCAACCTCTTAACCTCTTACTTTTCAAAAACTTCAAAAGGTGTGGCAGGGGAGGGAGATGGAAAGGCCTAGGAGTCAGAATGGGCAGGAGGCTGGTAGCCACCAGAGGACAATTCCATGCCACTCAACCCTGGCCTTCCATTACACATGGAAATTTGTTTCCTAAGTAACTTTGGTTCCACTTGAATCATCCACTGCCATTAGATAGACTGAAATCCATTCCCATTTTACATCATATTTTAGTCATGGTCTCAAAGAAGATCTTAACTCTGCATTCAGTAGTACAAATTCAAGGCACAAATCTATGCAACTCAAATCTAAAATCAGCTGCTTTGCTTCAGGGTGATCTCTCATTTTGGGAAACCTCTTTGTATTAGAGTTTCTGTTCCCCTGCTGGAATCTCAGATGCCACAGACTTTAATTAGATTTCTCTCCAAACTGACATTAAATTATGGTGATTATATAAAAGTCTTTTCAGTATCTTTTTAGTTGAGCATGATGTGCCAGTGCAGTATACGAAAGCACTGTTCAAATAAATAAGTACTCATGAAAATCATGAAAGAAAATATAAAATTCCTTTGCCTCTTGCTGCAGCAACTCTAAGAAGTGGAATGCCCTTTCATGCAGAATATGGGTTGTTAGATCTTGTCTTTTGCTATCCTATAGTATCTCTTCCTCAAGTCCGGCTCCTTAGGTTAAACACCATTTAGTAGAAGTTCATAGATTTGTACATTTGAGACTAGATGAATCAGTTATCATCTAGTCTGACCTCCATAACACAGGACAGAATTTCATTTAGACAGTGATTCTTGCATCATGCACAATCACTTAACATAAATCTCTTCTACTAATGCAAAGATGGGTTAAAAGAGGATGGTCTTTGATCCTACAGCACAGACGTTGCTGCTTCTAAAATTTGCTTTTAAATAATAGCTCTGAGCCCACAAACTGTGCTGTTGGCTCTAATGTACTCAGTCGGTGAATAGTTACCCAAAACTAACCTGTCCCTCATGAGTACTTTCATCTTTTTATCATATCTTTGCCTAATCTGCTTGTTTATGGCAAACAGCAAAAAGAGACTGAGGATCAGGTCTCCACGCATATGGAAAAGGGCTTGATAGGTAAAAAAGCATCTCCTGTTTTTGCACAGCCAGGGTTGGGTAAGGAAATTTTCAGGTTCTATGTTATATGGGGGATCGACTCATTATAAGCTGTTGTGATGGATACAGGGATTCTGCAGAAAAGACTGCCAGGACTCGGGGGATTTTTGATCCTCAGATCTGCCTGTGAATGCTTCATAGTGTGCTCCCTGGTGCAGCCTGGTTCCTTTGTGGACCAGACCCCAGGATTTTACTAGAACAAAAGAGTGCCCGCTTCACTGGGCTACAGACACATGCTCCCTTTTGCCTGTTCTCCTTGTGGCCCCATGAATCTTGTAAACTTGGCTACCCAGTGATCTAGTTGTAACAGGAGGGTGCTGCTAACTAGCTTCCTCTATAGCCTGGTGGTTGGAGCACTCTTGGGAAGTGGGAAATGTGGGTTTGACTCCCCTTAGGCTCATAACATGGATCTCAGTTCTTGATCAGATGCTTTAACTACTTACTAAGCCAGGGGCGCTCAACCCCTGGCCTGAAGGTTAGATCCAGCCCCAGCACCATGTAATCCAGTCCACAGGACTCCTTACAGATCTTTTGGGGCATCCCACAGCCCATGGTCCTGCTCACTAGATCAGGTAGGCAGGGGCATCATGGTGCTTGATTCAAGTTGGATAGAGGTGACATGGGGCCCCAGAGCCTGATCCCAGCTGGGTGGGGGAGGCGTGGGGCCTGTTTTATCCTGTGGACCAGCCCCTCACTGTTCACCTGGCCCATAGAGCCAAAACTGTAAGCACCTTGTTCTATGCTATTGTGAAAAAGGCAAGCAGCTGTATCACCAACAGCCATGCTCACAGGTGGGAGCTGCTGTGGGCACAAGGATTTTCACTGAATTCAGTGCTGCCAGGTTCAGTGCATTGTGCCCTGTGTGCATGCCTAGGGGATTTAGTGTGTGGGCTAGTAAGGTGGATGTGGCCTTGCATTGGAGAGGCCGTGGATTGTAGCCCAGACAGTGACTTCCTGTGAACAAAACATTTCCCACTATTCTACATATGGTGAATATTAGATGGTGAATATTCACCACCTCTTGTTTCTCCTTCCTCAATTAATATGAATACTGCATTTTTCTATTGTCATTAATAGCAAGGGCTTGATTTTCAAAGTTTTCCCCCGACCCAGCACTCTTCTCTGTTGAGTGTGCATCTTTGCCCATACAAGCACATATTGTATACCCAGAGATGAGTGCATATGCAAAGCTTGGCCTGCAAAAAAAGGGCACCTTCCAAAAAAGTAGGCCTGAAGCTTCATAATGGCAGCGACTCCCTGACCTCTTCCTCTCAATAACCTTTCCTCAACTGTCTCTAATATATAATATCACTCCACAGTGAAGGCAAATTGGCAATTTCCTTTTAATAACACAGAACAGTTAGTCTGATGGGAGACTTCTCCTAATGTTTGGGATATCACTATTTTTTTCCAACTTAAAAAGAGAGTGACTTAATATTATTAACTATTAGCAAGAGCTGGATATTATATATTAGAGAGAGCTATAAGGGAGGAATAGGCTGCAATCGAACCTAGACAGGTTACAGGGGTGGGCAGATGAGAATAGGATGGGATTCAGCACTGACAAGTGCAAGGTGCTGCACCTGGGGTGGAACAACTGGCACCATACCTACAGGTTGGGGAACTGCCTTCTCATCAGTGCAGAGGCGGAAAAGGATCTCGGAGTCATCATTTCAAGATGAACATGGGCCGGCAGTGTGGAGAGGCAGTCAGGAAGGCCAACCGCACCTTGTCATGCATCCACAGATGCATCTCAAGCAGGTCCAAGGAGGTGATCCTCCCCCTCTATGCGGCACTGGTCAGGCCGCAGCTGGAGTACTGCATCCAGTTCTGGGCGCTGCACTTC
>NW_017728983.1:2346169-2356557 GCF_001723915.1 Gavialis gangeticus
TTAGACATCAGGAGGCGCTACTTCACTGTCAGGGCGGCTAGGATCTGGAACCAACTTCCAAGAGAAGTGGTGCTGGCTCCTACCCTGGGGGTCTTTAAGAGGAGGCTAGATGTACACCTTGCTGGGGTCATTTGACCCCAGTAATTTTTCCTGCCATGGCAGGGGGTCAGACTTGATGATCTACTCAGGTCCCTTCTGACTCTAGAAACTATGAAACTATGAAAGTATGAAAGCCTGAATGGGAACAGCAGAGCCCTGAGACAAACAGGGACCAGTTTTGAACAGTTTTGAAACTAATGTATTAGCATCAATAAAAATAGCCTGGTTGCACTGCACATTAAAGTCTGATTTTTGTGGTTTCTGTATGTCTGAGCAGAAGTGGAATCAAGAGATTACAAAGCAGCGATTGATTTATTTATTTATTTATTTTACTTTGCTGATGGTAGATAGATTAGCAGTAAGCCAGGCAGGTTCTACAGAGAGATGTGACTACTGGGCCCATTGCAACAGGAGTAGATAAGGGAAGTTTATTGTAATGCTGTGAAAGAACAGAGTCTGGCTTTGAAGTGTTACACTTGGTTAATGATGCACTTCGCTGTGTCTGGGTATCTGACATATGCATGTGAGAAGCCTGGTTACAATTTACATAACGCTGAATCTGTAAATCCAGAATTATGCTTTAGACTTGTGTGACCCTGCCTCCAGGTTGAGGGGAGGGAGGAGGGGACACTAATGACTTTCTATTCAAATGACGGGGTGGTCTCCTGGCTCTTGTCGGTATCTGTCTGTGTGGTAGGCTGCTGGCATTTTCATCTCACTGCATTGTGTGACAGGCAAAGCAGGTGTCTAGCTTATAATGCAGATGGCCACGGTATGGACAAGTTCTGACCCAAAGTTCACCCACGTGATCCAGATCCAAAAGGTTTAAGTTTCCAGTTGATTCAGTCAAAGATGCAGTTGTCAGCCCTGTTAAAAGCTTATCAACACCACTGCATGAGACCACTTTGTGTCTCCTCTATGTATAATACTCAATCTTCCTGGGTGACATATATGAAAGTAATGAGGGCTGGACAGATTATTTCTTGCAAATGTTTAAGCCCTTTTGTGAATTATCTGCAAACAGGCTTTGATATTTACAAAGTTATCTTTTATTTTGTAAGAAAGACGTTCCAAGCTGCCTTGGGGATTTGGATGAAGAATTCTCCATTAAGTCAGTGGCGGCCATGCACTTCAATCCCTCACCTCTTTTGGAAAGTCTTGGCTTTCCTTTTTCATGTGCATCAACATCATGGTGTCTTCACTGAGAAGGCACAAGGCTGAGGAACAGATTGTTCATGCCTGTGTATGTACTGCTGTATGCACAGGGCATGGGGCCATTGACTACTCAAAGGGAGGAGACTCCCAAGCAAATCTATGAATGGGACAAATTTCCCACTTTCTGACCTTGAAGACAGCTCTAGGATGAATGGACTATGGAATGGATCTGATAGTCACACCTGTAGGTAGCAGGGCACCCACATGCTCTCTCTCCTTTGATTTTCTTCTCCAGCCCCCCTCCCCCCCACACCCCTATCCCATGCAGCGCTAGGGAACAGCAGTATGAGGCTGTGATGAGGATGGGCTGGTGCAAAACCTCCCTGTGCAACATGATAGGAAGGAGATTATCCTCTCAGGATTGATCGTCTGTGGGTGTGGGATCAGGCCAGGCTCTGGGGATCCTAGTGGCTGCACTCAACAGCATATTGCGGTCAAGGTGTGGCACTCATGAAAATGCCTTTTTGACTGCACCGTTTTCCTAGGTTCTGCTCAAATACTTTTCACAGTCCTCCAGTGCCCATGTATTCCCACCAAATAAACCTAGCATTTGGGATATTCCCTTGGGGTGCCTTTCACTCATCCTTGCTTAGGTAGTGTCAGCTGTTAGCTGTGTGTGACAGACTAAAGACCTCCTGCATTGACTACATGTCCCAGATCTGCTTCGATCATTGGCATAGCTATTTATGGCACTGCCTCACCTTACATTGTTTGAACTGTCTGCCTGATGTGTTTAATGGACAACTCTGCAGTGGTATTCTTCAGGCTTCCAGGAAAAAGGGAGTATAATTCTACAGCTGATTTCACCTTGTGCCATCGTGGGGATTTATAGCCAGTTCAGCCAGATCCTTCCACGCATCAATGAACAGAGATTAAACTAACATCTAACCTTTACTGTACAGAAGAGAAAGCTATCTGGCAGACCCCAACTAGGTGTTGGCTCCACCAGGAATGTCCACAATGCATGGTATATGTCCAAGGAAATGAGGTGAGTTTTCTCCTACACAGTGTATCTGATGAAGGAGATACCACAGCTTCTATATTCACCTCCTTGTACAGTGATTTGTATTTCTAACAATAGTGTCCCTAGTTCACAGCAAGGTATATTTCTTCTCTGCAGTTTTTTTTTTCTACCTCTTTTCTGCTTGTCTAGACATAAGGAAGGCATGCTTCTTAATCTTCTAGGCTTAAATACACAACCAAGGGACCATAAGGTCATTTGGATATATCCTTTTATTTTATGGGACAGCAGTAAAAATCCACATGGCATCAGGCCTCCAGACTTATGGGAGAGAGGGGAAGACCAACCACAGCAGTTGCCTTCTGGAGAGCAAAGAGGTTAAAAATGACCACCATTGCAGTGGCAGCTGACTATATCATCACCATTGGCACTGCAGCAGACAGTGCTACCCCATGAGTTGCTGCTACACCAAGTGTGGAGCTGCTCAGCTACCTCTCTGCCAGCACCAAAGGTTTCCTGCAGGGTATGATAGAGTGGCTGGCTCCTATGATCACAACATCCCAAATGTGTGTTGAGAGTCCACATCATCCATTGCAAATGAGAAGTACATCTGATGCTATGTTGCAAAACCTCCTATTAAAACTGTCCACTCTGGTAATATCTTGTCGTGTTTACATAACTGAGCATGACCAGGCCTTATTTTCAGATTAAAAGTGTTTACTGAGGATATAAAAATCTAGCCCCATAACCTGGATAGGCCACTACCTCCTTCAGAGATGAAAGCTCAAGGACTGAGAATGGACGATTGCTTTGCCTGGAGAACACATAATGGCCTTGTTGATGATAACCTGCCTCTGCCCCCAGAATGCCTTCATAGCATATGTAGATTCATATGCTTCTGGAGGTCCAGGGTAGCTCCATTCAAGCTGGGCTGCTGGAATTGAAGCTGGGAAGGCAGCAGCTTCTAAAAGAACCACAACAGCCAGCAGAAGTCATAGTAGAAGCTAGGAGTGCTTGCTTCCTGCTGCCAAATAGCAGCAGAAGCCATATGCTACGTGGCAGGGGTGGTGTAGCTCTGCCAGTCCCAGGGAAGGTTCCATCACTACAAAAGAGTTTTAGGTGTGAACATACTCAAAATTTCTAAAGTAGGCCTATGGGTCCCATTAAATTCAATAATATCCTTGAAGAAAAGTATTAACAACCTGATGGACCAAGGAAGGAAAGAACTAGTTAGAACGTAATAACTATGCAGTAAACGCAGCCACCGCCACATTAGCACCAGTATGCAGGTTTCCTCCTCCTTCCCTCATAGAATCATAGAAACTGAGGATTGGAAGGGACCTCAGGAGGCCACATCTAGTCCAACCCCCTGCTCAAAGCAGGACCAGCCCCAGCTAGATCATCCCAGCCAAGGCTTTGTCTAGCCACGTCTAAAAGCCTTGAAAGATAGAGATTCCACCGCCTCTCCGGGTAGCCTGTTGCAATTGTTAGCATCAGTCTGTGTTCTGGACTTGCATGGGGATGGCATTCAATTGGCTTTCATAGTTTCTAGAGTAGTTTTCATAATTCCCAATGCTTTTCTAGTTATTTCACTATTTTTATGCAAAATAGACGCTTGCGACCCTAGAGCTGACCTGCTCCTCTCCATGTACCAATACAGCATATTCTACAGTAATAGAATACTTTGTCCATGCTGATCTTGTCTATCTACTGGTAGCTTAGTACACAAATAAGATCTAAGTAAATTCAGCCACATGCATTATCCATTTCCTTCTGCAGTGGCTTAGGAAAACAAAGACCTCGCCTGGTGGTATTACTTGGAGATGTGTTGCTACTGACTCCCAGCACTTTTTTGAAACAGTTTGCCTCGTACCTGAGAAATAGGTTCTCTCTGTCAGCCTTCCAATAAAACTGGATCTCAATAAAAATAAAACTGTCTTGTTATATTTCTCTTTTAGAAAGATATTGTGTCCTATTATCATATATACATAGTGTATAAGCCAGGCTGTTCTCTTGGTACCTTATTTATAATCAAAGCTGAAGCATCCTCTGAAAAATGTTCACCTATTTTGTCAAAATCCTTTCCAAAGGAACTGGAAAACAGAGTGGCAATGCTTCTGAGGGTGTATTGACATTCACAGGGGGAGACATGGGAGTAAAAGCATCAATTATGCTTGTGTTAACAATTACCATAATCTTCCTTAAATCTTCTGAGCCATAATGAATATTAAAAATGTGTCTTCTCAGAAGATTTTTTTCTGTTTATTTTTTCAAGAGTGAAGCAGAATATTGTAATATTTATACATCACGTTTAGCTTCTTTTACTATGCTGCTTGGAAAAAGGATTCATTAATTCTATAGATCTACAGGCTTCATTTTTCATTCAAAAGAAAAATACAAGAATCTGGGCTCTGCGCTAGTTCCAAAAAATGAGATAGAGGTTTGGATTTCCATCAGTGCTCAGCCTTAACCAAACTGTGTTGTCATTAAAGTCAATGGAGAAAATTCCCCTTTTAACTTCAGCAGAGATGAAAGCAGTTGATCACTGAGCATTTTAACATCCCTCCCTTGCTTGTTTGCCCAGATTGTAGTGCATGAGTCTCCATTATCATTACAAAGGGAACAATCCCCAGAGATGCATCCTACCAAGCAATGAGGAAGAAAAGATCTCCTGGAATTTGGCTGTGGTTCTATCACCCACCGAAAGGACTAAACCCTGTTCTTTTAGCATTGCCACAGTGAAGTAATGGACAGCTCTCGACACGTGTATAGAGAAAACTGCCAGGGACTTTAAGGGTGCTGACAGAAGTGATAGACCAGACACTAGAGGTGAACTCCTGTAAATTACTTCCCTTCTCGGTACCTCTGTTTCTCCTATCACCATTTATCTCTCTTATCCCTTGTATGCATACAAAGACTCCTTCAATGGGGACCTGATGTCACTTGAAGCTGGTATGAGCGATTCATAAATAATAATCAGTGATGTAGTCAGTTACTTTGACCATTCATTCACCAAATAGTTTAGTCAAGGAAGATTACTCACAGAAGCAGCTAGAGATGGTAACATACTGCCAAGAAATATTCAGCACGTACTTTGTCAAAGATAGTGAAAGTGTCCAAATATGGTATTTAACCCATAGTTTGCATTTACTTTGACTGACTAATTTGACTTTGCCCCCCTCCCCAATACAAAAATTTGCCATAAAGAGTCTTTCATCTGTTTAAAAAGAGTCTAGGTCTCAAAAGCATCACATAGCTTCTTGGATTAAAGGTCCCTGTTTTGGTATGAGAGGGGGTCGTATTTCAAATTCTCTACAAAACTATGACTTGATACCTTCTTTTATTAAACCATTATTATTATTAGACCAGTATTATCATTTAGTTTGTCTAATAAAAGATATTGGATCTACCCAAAGAACCTTGTCTGCCTATGTCCTTAGACGAACATGGCTACAACCTCCACCCTTGAAACTTGACACATTTACATGATGGAGTCTCCATTGCTCAATGTCATTCTGCTGAGACTGGACATCTTTCCAGAAAATAAAATGTAGCTTAACCACAAGTTACTAGGCTCTAGCTATGCAAACAATACTAAGGACTGCTCAGAAGAATGGCATTTTTTTCAGTCCCCAAAGCAGATTACAATGAGGTGTGGGGCAGGAGCTTTCCATTTCGCTGTGAATTTTGATCAGCAGTTGGAAATTTGTTTTCATTACAATTTGAAGCAAATGACCAAAAATGGTGCCATTCTCTGCTCAAGGGATTTGGAGCCCTGGCTGCAGTTCAGTCTGGAAGCAGCAGACCCTGGAAGCCTGGGGCTTCCTGATTCAGGAGTGTTCTACATAAGGGAACTGTTGTAGGACTCCTGACTCCAAAGTAGTCTGCAGAGCAGTGAGCTCTCCTGGAGTTTAGGACCAGAGGAAATCAAGAAGCTGTGAGCCTGGGAGATGGACTGCTAGAAAGTCAGGTGGCTGCAGTGGCAGGAAACCAGGCAGGTTTCTGGTAGAACCCTAGCTATATTTGGTCAGCACTTTGTCAAAATCAAGATCTCAGTGGGCATCTCTACATGACAAATTTACTGCCTAATTAACTCAATAAAGTCTCACTGTTTATATGTGCAGCCCTATTAGGTCGCAGTAGGTTAGTACTTGTCAACACAAGTGCTATCTTACAGCAGCATTATTTGGTACTCTTCAATGAACACTTTAGATGCTGACAGGGCTGGTTGGGGCACGAAGATGCTTCAGCGTGGGGGCCCCCTGTTGGCTAGCCCCACACCGAAGCACCCTGGTACCCCAGCCAGCCCCTCACACGTTGAGCCAGGTCAGAGCAGCCCTGGGCTGGCAGGATGAATCCCTAGGCTCCCTGCCAGCCAGGGCTGTTCTGACTCAGCTCAATGTGTTGCAGTCCCAAGCAAATGTGTAAACACGTTGCCCGGGAGCAATAAACTCTGCTGTGAACTGCACTATAGTTTATTCAGTCAAATGAATTGCACGCGTAGACTTGCCCAGTAAAACTCATTTTATTTTGATGATTCTGCATATTCGAATAGAATATGTTGCACTCAACTATTTCCAATTGAAATGATCACATGGCAGCTCTCAGAGCAGCAGATGGGGAAAGATAGGGATGTCAAGGGCTGGTCCAGAGATGCAGGTTTTTCACCCTCCTTTTCTAGCTGTAGTGCATTGGAAGGGGAGAAATCCTACACTCAAGGGCCCAAGGTGCTCTTTTTTAGCTATTCAGATAGGAAACCTATGGGAAATACCAGCTGAGGGCACAGTGACACGTAGCAGATCTTCTGTCTAATAGCAAATCCTTGTGGTCTCCTCTGGGATGATCATTCTTATGCTTTATTTTTTGTGAGGTTGGTGCTTGTTAAGTGAAACCAAATTGGGATCACCTTCATTCACAGAGGGTGGTGAACCAGTAACAACATCTTCTGATGTGGAGCATATTAGAATCACTCGCACAGAAGTGCCAGGCCCCATATACCAGGGCAGAACCTTAGGACTAACTTGCCTTTTTGCTTGTGACTGGTAAAAAGACAGACGTTTTCTGTCCTGCAGACAGGTAGTGCATTAGTGTAAAGATGAGATGCCAGGGCAGGCAGTCAGGCATGTGTATGATTTGCAGCTCTGGTCTGAAACCCCTACAGAGTGTAGTTCAGGCTTTATAAAATAAAAACTAATAAGAATCATAACAATTTTGTTTTCTGTCTGTAGCCTGCAGCAAGCCCGACACAACATGGGAATTGAAGAATAAAGGCCATCAACTTCCCAGGGTTCCCCTCCTCCACTGACTCCTACCACCTTCCTCCCTCTGCTCCAAATTGTTTTGAAAACATTGCTTCTCCCCTGCCTATTTCATTTTTGCAATGAAGTCATCAAACACGATGACAGGGACTTTCCAGAGTGAAATCAATCAGCAACTTTCCCTTTTGCTTTTTCTGCTCAGGCAGGAAATAGGAGAATAAATTCTAAAAGAGTCAAAGGGAAGGGAAAGGGGTAATGGATGGATTGGATTCAGCATGAGGAGGTGTAGGTAAACAGAAAAGTCCTCTGGACTCAGTGTAACCCATTTAAGATAAATAAAGCTAATAGGCTGTGTTTGCTCTGCTGTGAAAAGTTTTGGTTGAGTTGTCACCATCCTGGGCTTGTAATGTCCACCGTAAAATAAAAGACGGTTTTTAAATTTATCCCCCTAAAATGAGCTTTTGTATAAAATAGAGTCATAGTTGCTTCAGCGGAGTCAAGCTATCACCCCAACAGCAGTCTCACACTTCTGCTGCCTGGGTAGAATTTCACTATACCAAAGGCCATTTAAATGAAAATTTCAGTGCAATGACAATATTTCCATGTCCCAACCAACAGCCCATAGCAAATACTACTCAGTTGATCTCATTTAAACCAAATTAATTACTATGAAAAATTCATTACAACAAACCGATTTTTCCTTTTTAAATGTATAATTGTTTCTCATTGCAATGAATGAAAAGTATCTGGCACCAACATTTTACAAGCACACAGAAATGTAGGTATGCATAAGGAAGCTGTAGCAGAGGCCTTTCACTTTCAGCATTTTCTGTTTCCCTTGTGAGCTGTGATAGAAAAATGTAGAAAACAACATAAATCACAGATAAATCCTGCCGGTCAAAGAAAGGGCACAGAATCACAAGTAAGGGCACCTATATGAACAAATGAATAGCCTACTATGAGATAAAAAGGGGGCAGTAAAATAAAAGGGGTACTACTGCAGGTTAACTGCTCTGTACTGACTGTCCATCTGCCCGCTATTTCCCTGTGGTAAGTTAGAGCTAAGCCTAGACCTCATTGAAAATAAGGGCAATTCTTTCAACCAGCATGGTCCCTCTGGAAGTCATGGAATGGCAATTCTGAGCATATAGGATGTCAGATTTTGGCAAGCTGGGAGGGGACTAAAGAGATCCAAGTATGTGAGATCAGGTGAGCCCTTGAGCTGTGCTGTACTTTTGGCTGATAGGCCTTCACCAAGTAATGTTGGGTGGAGTGATGCTACTCGGCACTGTTAGTCAATGTGGACAAATGAGCTATAGAGTCCCTGTTACAATGCACATAATAACATGGGGTGAACAATAACATCAGCCACATCTAGTTTGGGACACATGGACCCAGGCAGCAACATAATATCCTGGGGTTTAATAGCAGGGAGCAAAGGCATGCACCAGGAGTTTTAAATTCCCAGTTAGATCCAGCTATCATTCCAACTAGGTAGTAATGGATCTTAACATTTATCAGACCATCAAAGTTAAATCAGAGTCCTAGCAAGAGTAATGTTGATATGGCCTGAATGTGGACTGTATTTCAGTAGGTGGCTACTCAGGGAGACGTTCAGCTGCTGAGGCATTATGGAGGTGGAAAGCACCCAAAAGTAATTCTGGAGGGCTCTGATGCATGTGCTGGATGGGACAGTAACTGGATAAAAGTGCCAGGACAAAAATCAAGGTGTCCTCAAAGTCAGAAAATGCTTAAGACTGAGCTCCCATGCAGATGCCATCAATGTCATGGCAACATGAAATTATGGGACAGTCTCATTGATGTATGGGTTAAAGAGAGTCAATGCTAATCTAGAGTCTTCAGGTAAGCTGTTGACAACTGATTTCCAGCAAACGGTCATACCATTTGCATGGAATCTGAAACAAGAGTTGTGTAAAAGACCACGATGTGTATTAACCAAGTAGGAAGTAGTCCAGAAAGTTTCACTACCAGGATGGTGTGCTGTACCTGTAGAGATACTGGACTACAGCTAGCCTATGCAGAAGCAATAGACATGGGGCAGAATTCTGTTTCACTTAATGGACAATCAATGTGTAGGTAACGGTCAATTCCGAGTTACCCAACTAAAGTGTGAGAGCAAGAGGGAAGTGACTATCCTCTCCCTCTTAACAAGTACTAGCATAATTATTATGGGGAAGGGCTAGGACCGTTTCAACCTGATGAAAAATTAGGAGAGAAAACATGTACTGAAAGGAAAGGCTCTGCCTTCTATCTCCCACAAAGGAAACTCAAAACCCCAATGGCTTGCTCAGTTCTCCCCACAAATCATTCTGATGCCCCTTCACCCTTACTGCTAAAACAGAGAAAGCTAGTGCACGGTGACACCCTTACATTTAATAGAGCCAATATAGACTATGCAAGTTCTTGTTAATATGGAAATATGGATAAGTGCTTATGCTGCAACAATGATTTACTGCTTTGGTAACCACACCTGATAACACAAATTAATCTTGGCTGCTTCGCTTCAATTATATTTTTTTTTCTAATATGTGTTTTGAAATACAGATTCTCTTGGTCACACGAATGCACAGAAACTGTAATGTGGCTCAGGGAATTCAAATAAATAAAAGAACTTCTTTTGCGGTATGTCCAGGTGTTCTCCTATCAGTTAAAATAACTTGCAGTGTAATATATATTTTCCTCTGCCCAATTTAAAAAGAAAAAGAAAACATTTCACAAGACTGGATGGCTCAGGGAGCTTCTATGGGGAATTGACAGAGTTACTTCTAAAGGACTAATCTTCATCCAGGGGGTAGTTGAAAATCTCTGCTCACTATGTGTGATTTGCATGAAAT
>NW_017728983.1:2361557-2365768 GCF_001723915.1 Gavialis gangeticus
TAATATATATTTTCCTCTGCCCAATTTAAAAAGAAAAAGAAAACATTTCACAAGACTGGATGGCTCAGGGAGCTTCTATGGGGAATTGACAGAGTTACTTCTAAAGGACTAATCTTCATCCAGGGGGTAGTTGAAAATCTCTGCTCACTATGTGTGATTTTGCATGAAATAGGTCATTCATGTATATAATCTAGCACTGGGACAATACTGAATAGTGGGAGATAGACCACTAGCTTCATTATGCTAGCATTAGCTGTAGGTTGTTCCTGTTAAATGGTCCATGGGGTTCTACTACTAGCTTTAACACCAAGCTGCTTGTCACAGTACCTCACATTAATTCAGGTTTCCCATGTGTGAAAGGGGGATCGCAACACTACCCACCTTCGGAAGGACTTCAAGATCTATGGATGAAATGGATCTATGAATAATCTATTAC
Source organism: Gavialis gangeticus (assembly GCF_001723915.1). NCBI lineage: Eukaryota > Metazoa > Chordata > Crocodylia > Gavialidae > Gavialis > Gavialis gangeticus. The sequence goes on from NW_017728983.1 coordinate 2,361,994, forward strand.
TAATGAGGTGGATCAGGACTGCAAGGCATGCCCATGGACCCCGTACCACCCAAGCAGAACATGCTGGAGTGTGTCTGATGGTAAAGGGTAGTACTGCACTGAGTGAAGCTGATATGCTCCACAGTGTCCCCCTTCCAGGTACTCTGGAGCAGTAACAAAGCCTGGAGCTGCACTACCTTTTTTGCATGTCCCTACTATGATGGAGAATTACTGTTTGGTGGAGGAGATGTGAGCATCTTGGTATCAACTGCAAGCAAACAAAAGCAGTTCTGTGAGTCTGGCTGTACTGGAGCATATAGCCAGAGAGCTAGGTGAGCCTGGAGTGTAAAAGGCATAAGTATGTCAGGTGTCGGGTGTTCAAGGGTATGTCTCTGTTTACCTGCATGTCCTTCAAGACCTAACATGCTTGGAGGCAGAACACCCTGCTTATTCCCTTCTGTCACCGCCGGGCTTTCGCTAGCCACTGGATGGTGGCTCAGATCTCCCTTCTTATATGATGCCTCTTCTGGACCCTCAGTAACTTCGAGGTAGTTCTTTCCTCCCGCACCGCCGGTCCCGCGCTCACCTGCCACATCCTGATGTTCCACAATGGGCGGGGTCGGCTGGCAGGTCACTCATTGCCTGAGTCTGACCCAGCGGGTTCACGGGGCTCCACCACCCCTACACCCCGGCCTCATGCCACCTTGTTGGGTCCCCTCGATGAGGTCCTTCGATGGATCACGCCCTCCCAACTTGCACGCTGACACTTTGTCGGGTTGGGGTCGCACACCCCAGCCTGGCGTCACTTATACTTCTGTCCTGCGGGAAGCTTCTTCCCGGGAACTGCCCCCTAGCTTCCTTATACCTCACGCCCTGAGTGCCCTCTCCCCAACTTCCCCACTCAGGGGGCTTTCACCTGCAACCACCTAGACTCGGTGCTCCTCTACCACACCCCGTGAATCTCCCTACTTAGCTTCGGGGTTTAGGCCATATCCGCTGGGCCTCCCGGGCCTTGTCCGTGACCCTGTCTTGCCCATGGCCCCTCGTCTGGGTCATCACTGGAGCTCGTCTCCCAACGGGCCGTCCTCCGCCCTACTGACCCACCACTCCACCTTCATCTTGGGGCATCTGTGTCGATGCCTCCGTCCCTCCAACCTACCTTGCTCCAGCTCACCAGTCTCCTCTGGGACCTTCCCTGAGGCTTGCTTCTCCGGCGGTGGATGCAGCAGCCCGACTTGCTTCCCCGGTGGTGCCTGCCATCGCGAGGCTTGCCCCTCCAGCGATCTCCAAAGCTGCTCTAACCTTGGGCCATCCACCCCTTCTGCTGCAGCTGCCAGCATTTTTAACTTCACCAGCCGGCATCTGGTGCTGACGTCACCGGCTGGCCGCAGCTGGACAAAGAGGCGGCTTACGCGCCACGCGGGTCCCTCCTGCTGTTCCCCATGTGCGTCGTTCGAGGCTGCAGGTAAGTTTCCTGCGTTATCCCGCTTCCTGGGACATAACTCCCCCTGCCAGTCACCTTGTGGCGGTTCCTGATGTCGTGTGTCTCTGTTACCTGCACCGCTCTGATGGGTCAGGGTGCGTCCTTGTTCAGCGTTTTGATTCGGGTCATCATAACATCTGGATAAGAAGGCTGCTGTTACATTGTTTTTCCCAGGGCGGTATACTACCCTGAACTTAAAGGGTTGCAGCACTAAGGCCCACCACATTATGCGTGCATTATCCGCCTTGGCCGTACTGAGCCACTTCAGGGTGCGTGGTCTGTGACCAATGTGAACTCCCTCCCAAGTAGGTAGTAACGGAAGTGCTCCACCACCCATCGAATCTCCAAGCACTCCCTTTCAATTGTTGTGTATCTGGTCTCGGCGGATAGCAACTTCCTACTGGCATATGCCACAGGTCTGTCTACATCCTCGTCGCATTGAGTTAACGCAGCCCCAATGGCCACTGCTGAGGCGTCCATCTGCAACGAGAAGGATTTCTTAAAATCTGGGGTGTGGATGATTACATAATCACATAAGGCCTTTTTCAAGGCCTGGAAACTTTGTAACCTGTCCCTAGTCCACTGAACCCCCTTTCTATGTGGACTCTTTAGTGCCTCGGAGAGGGGCGCTGATAGTTCCGAAAACCATGGGACAAACCTGCAGTAATAATTTACCAGCCCTAGGAAGGATCTTAGTTGCTTCAGGGTTTGCGGGGCTTGAAAGGAGCGGATAACTTGGACCTTGTCATTCAACGGGCATATGGTTCCTTGCCCCACCAAGAACCCCAGGTATTTCGTGTACTTAAATACGATCGCGCATTTTCAAGGGGTAGAGGTTAGGATGGCCTTTCATAGTTTGCTCAGGACTGCCTTCAGGGCATGTAGGTGCTGCCCCCACATCTGAGTGAATATGACAATATCATCAATATAGGCGGCCACATATTGGATATGGGGTGCCAAGATATGTTCCATTAGTCATTGGAACATGGCCGCCGCCCCGTGCAAGCTGAATGGCATCTTCACAAACTTATATAGGCCCCATGGGGTCCTGAAGGCTGTCTTAGGGCGGTCGGAGGGTCTTATCGGGATTTGCCAATACCCCTTGGCTAGGTCTAATGTGGTGATATACTAGGCAGCCCCAATCCACTCTACCAGCTCTATCACTCAGGGCATGGGGAAGGCATCAAATGTAGCCATCTCGTTCAGTTTCTGGTAGTCGACACAGAGCCGTAACGACCCGTTGGGTTTCCGTATGGGCATCAGCAAACTTCGCCACGGGCTGCGTGAGGTCGTGATTATGCCCAGACCTTGCATTTTCTCCACCTCTCTCTGCACCTCTTCATTCAAATGATACAGTATGGGTCACCAGTGGTCTTTTACTATCACTCCTGGAGGTGTCTGAATGGTATGATAAGTGTCTCTTACCCACCCGGGGTCTTCTGAGAAGATTCCCTTAAATTCCTCAAGGAGGAATTCTACTTCCTTTCTCTGGGACCACGTTAGTTCTTTGCTCACTTGGACTGCTGTCACAGGTTCTCCTTTCCCGATGTCCTGCCCAGAACTCTGTCCTCCGGGCCCTTCGTCTACGCCCTCTTTGAACGCCGCCCAACCTTCCAGTTGTCGCCACTCACATAAGTTGATATGGTAAATTTGCTTGGGTTTCACATGCCCTGGGTAATACACCTCATAGTCTACCAGGCCTACTTGTCAGATAATCTCAAAGGGCCCCTGCCACTGCGTTAACAATTTGCTTGGTGAGGAGGGTAATAGAACTAATACCTTCTGTCCAGGTTGGAACTGTCTCTCCTTGGCAGGCACATCATACCTGTCTTTTTGCCATTGCTGAGCCTGTCTCAGGTGGCCAGCGGCTAGTTCTCAGGCCCTCTGGACCCAGTGTCGAAAGGCCTGCTGATACTTTGAAAGGTCAGTGACAGCCACCGGGCCTTGTTCCCACTCCTGGGGTATCTGTAGCAAACCCCGCAGTTGATGCCCCAACACTAGCTCAAACGGGGAGTACCCCAGGGACTCGGACGGGGCATCTCGGAGTATGAACAAAACAAGGGGGAGCATCAAATCCCAGTGGCGGGTGTCCCCCTGTATGCATCGCCTTTGTACTCTTTTGAGCGTCCCGTTTAGCCGTTCCACCAGCCCATTCGTCTGAGGATGGTAAACCGAAGTCTTTAGCTGTTCAATTTGCAGAGTGTGACAAACCCTTCGCAAGACCCCGGACATGAAGTTCTGCCCCTGGTCAGTGAGGCTTTCATGGGGAATCCCCACTGGGGCTGGCAGGGGTCATAAGACCCCAGCCAGGTG
>NW_017728983.1:2366671-2369590 GCF_001723915.1 Gavialis gangeticus
GGGCATGGCATGGGCTAAATGCCACATGGCCTGATGAAACCCTTTGGGCACCACCAACTGGACCCTAGTACCTTGCTCCTCACTTCCCAGGGTCACTCAATACAGAAGGTGATGTCTCACCTCAAAGCGACTTCCTGAGTCGGAGGCGGGTGTTGTTTGCTGATCGTTGGTCGCAGCCTGTTTCCACAACTCTTGTAATTCCAGGTCCTCCCCTTAGGCCTGTCAGAACTGTTGCCTGCTGGCAATGTCCCTCCAGTCGACCACGGGATCCTCATCCTCCTCGACGGTTTCTTCGCTCCCTTCAGCGTCCCCGAGCCAGCCTTCCCTTTGGTTCAACTTCGTGCACGCTACTTCTACATCCAGCACCTCATACAAGGGGGCCCAAACACGCTTCAGTAACATATCACAGGCCAACCAGGGTGCGAGGCCCACAACCAACTCCTCTTGGTGTTCCATCACTCTGAGGCGGGCCTTAACCCAACGGAGGACCTGCGTTTCTATGTGAAGGCAGGATACCCTCACCAGATCTACCTGGTCCCTAAGAGCTCCCACCCAGAGATCCTCCCAGATCAATGACTGTGCGCACCCCGAATCTAACACCGCCCAGACTGGACGGTCCTCTACCCAGGCCCGCACCACTGGGCATTCCCATATGGTGCTCTCGCCTCCGGCCCCAAAACTACAGTCCATCGGTTCACCGTGGCCCACTTCTTTCGAGAATTCTACCACCCCTCTCAGGGTACTCAGGGTGCGTTCTCTCTCTGCTATAAGCCCCAGACATTCACGGGCAAAATGGCCGCTCATTCCACAGTGATAGCACACCATATCCCCTCCTTGGAGATGATGCCTGTGCCTTAGGCGTTCCATGTCTCTCGCCATTGGGGTCGGTGCCAGGGTTCCTCACTTCTCCCGAGGGTAGAATCGCTACAAAGCTGTAAAGGCTTCCGCCACCTTCAGTGCTTCCTCGCAGGTTTCAGGGGCATGCTGTCGGACCCACTGCTGGGTCCTTTCTTCCAAGTCGTTAATGAATTGCTTTAGGACAATTTTGTCTACTAGGGTGGCCATCGTACACGTTGGCAGGCTGACCCATCTTCCGAAGAGGTCTCGGAGTCACTGAAGAAGCACTCGGGGCTGTCTCTCTTCCGACCGCTTTTTGGCCTGGAAGAGCCTCCAGTAGTGCTCCGGACTGAGCTTGAGGCGATACAGGGTCACCGTCTTCACTGCCCCGTAATCCTGGGCCTCCTTCTGGTTGAGGGCCCGATAGGCGGCCTGGGCCTTACCTACCACCACTGCTCCCAGCTGGCTGGCCCATAGCCTCTTATTGAGGCCTGTGATGATGGCATAGTGTTCAAAGGCCTTGATATACTCCTCAGGATCATCATCTGCTGTCATCTTGGGTACCCCTACAGCTGCTGTGCTGTGTTGGGTTAGTAACCGCTGCTGCGACCCCACAATTTGCGTTAAGGCTTGCAGATTTTGGGCTAACAAATCCACCGGACCCATCTCAGCAGGTTGTATCACTGGTGCCCCATATGACATTCCCGGCCAATGCACCAAATCTGTCACCGCCGGGCTTTCACTAGCCACTGGATGGTGGCTCGGATCTCCCTTCTTATATGATGCCTCTTCCGGACCCTCAGTAACCTCGAGGTAGTTCTTTCCTCCCACACCGCTGGTCCCGCGCTTCCCTGCCAAGTCTTGATGTTCTACAATGGTCGGAGTCAGCTGGCAGGTCACTTGTTGCCCGTGTCTGACCCGGCAGGTTCACGGGGCTCCACCACCCCTACACCCCGGCCTCACGCCACCTTGTTGTGTCCCCTCGATGAGGTCCTTCGATGGATCACGCCCTCCCAACTTGCACGCTGACACTTTGTCGGGTTGGGGTTGCACACCCCAGCCTGGCGTCACTTATACTCCTGTCCCATGGGAAGCTTCTTCCCGGGAACTGCCCCCTAGCTTCCTTATACCTCGCGCCCCGAGTGCCCTCTCCCTAACTTCCCCACTCAGCGGGCTTTCACCTGCAACCACCTAGACTCGGTTCTCCTCTACCACACCCCATGAATCTCCCTACTTAGCTTCGGGGTTTAGACCATATCCGCTGGGCCTCCCAGGCCTTGTCCGTGACCCTGTCTTGCCCACGGCCCCTTGTCTGGGTCATCACTGGAGCTTGTCTCCCGACGGGCCATCCTCCGCCTACCGAACCACCACTCCACCTTCATCTTGGGGCATCTGTGTCGATGCCTCCGTCCCTCCAACCAACATTGCTCCAGCTCACCAGTCTCCTCTGGGACCTTCCCTGAGGCTTGCTCCTCCAGCGGTGGCTGCAGCCACATGGCTCTCTCCTCTGGCGATGGATGCAGCAGCTCTACTTGCTTCACCGGTGGTGCCTGCTGTCGCGAGGCTTGCCCGTCCAGCGTTCTCTGCAGCCGCTCTAACCTCAGGCCATCCGCCCCTTTTGTCACAGCTGCCACCATTTTTAACTTCGCCAGCCAGCGTCTGGTGCTGATGTCACCGGCCGGCCGCAGCTGTACAAAGAGGCAGTTTATGCGCAGCGCGGGTTCCTCCTGCTGTTCCCCATGCGCATTGTTCGGAGCTGTGGGTAAATTTCCTGCGTTATCCTGCTTCCTGGGACACCTTCAGAATGGGAACACTTCTCCCCCTTTGCAATGAGGTGAGGAGGAAACTATAGGCCCGTCAGTCTTACCTCAATCCTGGGGAAACTCTTTGAGAAGATCATCAAGGAACACATTTGTGATGGGCCGGCATCAGAAATGATGCTCAGGGGCAATCAGCATGGATTTATTAGGGGGAGATCATGTCAGACCAACCTGATTGCCTTCTACGATCAGGTCACAAAGGCCATGGATGCAGGTGTCGCGGTGGATGTAGTCTTTCTGGACTTCAGCAAGGCCTTTGACA
>NW_017728983.1:2369964-2371657 GCF_001723915.1 Gavialis gangeticus
CGCAAGAACTACTTCACAGTTAGGGCGGCTAGGAGCTGGAACCAACTTCCAAGGGAAGTGGTGCTGGCCCCTACCCTGGGGGTCTTTAAGAAGAGGCTGGATGCCTACCTGGCTGGACTCATTTGAGTCCCGTTTCTTGTTTTGGGGTTTTGTTGTTCTCCTGCCCTGGCGGGGCGTCAGGCTAGAAGATCTACTAGGTCCCTTCTGACCCTAAATCTATGAAACTATGAAACTATGAGGTCTCCACACAGACACACATGATGTTTCCTTCCCTATGTAATGACACCCCCAGTTCAACCATCTGAAGGGAGTAAATCTAGAAGTAAAAGTATGAACCTCTGATGCTTCAGCTAATGACTCTGGTGCATTACAGTAGAGGCAGCAGCAAGCTCATAAACTTCATTTTGTGGCCCACCCTCTAGTTTTGTGGTCCATGTTGTTTGGGACAAACCACTACTCTAATACTTTCCTGTGTGCATGCAGTTGTTTTCACCTCACTGGCCATTTCCAATAGTTACCCATTTATTTACATACCATATGTACCTTTCCTCCTAAAATTAACTTGCCAAAATGGGAGGGGGTGGGGGGAGAGGAGGGGAGGAGATGGGAGGGCATAACTTAAGGAGGAAAGCTGATTTTCTGCCCAGAACAGCAACTGTGGCATTTCTATTCAGGCAGCACTCAGGGAGTCAATTGACTACCTAGCTCATTAGAATCTATTTGATTCCTGCTAATAGCTCTTCATTCAACAGGCATTAGTGACCTGCTCTTCTTCAATGGTCTTGATTTCCTGCTAATATTGCTGCAGAATTTGCAATTTGGTTACTCCTAGTCTCTTTTCTCCTGTTTCACAACCGAGCAAACAATTTTTAACTCTTTTCAAAATCCTAGATCTGCCCATGGAATCCAGTCTTCAGTAGCAGCTGCAGTTTCAGCATTTGACAGAGCAGCCAAGAGATGCTGACAATTCAGCTGTGAAAGGGTTAAAAGAGTGACTAGGAGAGGGACGGTGCATGAGCTGAAGATTAAACTCTATCCCTATGTCCATAGCTCAGGAAAATATCTTTTTTTCTTCATTCTACCTTTCCAGTAACAAGGCTGGTATCTTACCTGGTGTGAGTGGTATGTGAGAAGTTATAGTGTATTAAGCAAAATCAAGTTTCTAATTAATTTTGCCAAGAGCTGTACCAAGCTGCTGTGGCCACCAGAGGCAACTTATTGCTGCATAGCAACTGAAAGTGCATTTTGGGTTATTTAAAAATATAGTCTCTGCAAGTGGTTTGAATTCTGATTACATGGAAGAAGAACTGACCCCAGTGATGTGAATGGGAGCCCATGCTAAGGCTATATTTCTATAGGCAGGTGCTGATTTTCTTTTGTCACATTCTTGTTCCACCTACTTGTGTTACTAATATTCAAGCATTATTCTTATTCAAGAGGAATGCTGTCCTTAAGGTCAACACCTATATTTTCGTGGCCATTGCTACTCTAAGGACAAGTCTATTACAGCTCTTTTCTAAGCCTTCTCCACTGCTGGACTTTAAGTGGAAAGACCAATAGTTTGGCCTGGTATCAACATTAGCGTGAGTATCCTAAGGCAGGTGATCACAAATGTGAGAATGGGTTAGGAGGAGCAGGGGGAGATTGATTGGAGTAATGGCAAGCATGTGCATGGCCTGGGTATATAGCTCCT
>NW_017728983.1:2376657-2381573 GCF_001723915.1 Gavialis gangeticus
ATGCTAAGGCTATATTTCTATAGGCAGGTGCTGATTTTCTTTTGTCACATTCTTGTTCCACCTACTTGTGTTACTAATATTCAAGCATTATTCTTATTCAAGAGGAATGCTGTCCTTAAGGTCAACACCTATATTTTCGTGGCCATTGCTACTCTAAGGACAAGTCTATTACAGCTCTTTTCTAAGCCTTCTCCACTGCTGGACTTTAAGTGGAAAGACCAATAGTTTGGCCTGGTATCAACATTAGCGTGAGTATCCTAAGGCAGGTGATCACAAATGTGAGAATGGGTTAGGAGGAGCAGGGGGAGATTGATTGGAGTAATGGCAAGCATGTGCATGGCCTGGGTATATAGCTCCTCCCCCTGCCCTCCCCCCCGCCCACCCGGTACAAAGGAAATCTATTCTTCCTCTTCTTCACACCCAAGTGCATCTGTCCCTTGAGTGCTGAAGGACAGCATGCTTGGGTGCAGCCAACTGATGGTGGTAGAAACCCTAGGCTACATCCTATTTCACTTTACACACTGACATAGCACACACACTACCACATCACTGCAGCTTTTGGTACTTAGGCAAAGTTTATGATTCAGCATTGCCCATGCTAGGTTACTTAGTATGGCTGCACACCAGCAAGGCTGGTATAAAGAAAAACACCCAGGTATGCCTAAAATTTCATTGCAGAAAATTACTAGCAGGTGTTAAATGCTGAAGAAGAAGGAATATAGACCCTCCAACCTTTTATCCCCAAATCATAAGGGTAGCATATTGGCCCAGGGTTCAATCTTCCCTCACTTTCCTAGCCATACACAGAGCTGTAGCTCTTACTTCCTGACACAGTGCTCTATGCATTACCCAGGTACCATCTCTAACCCTCCACTTGAAGCTGACCCATTGCACTGTGTATTTTAGTATTTACTGGATAAACAGCAATATAATAGCTTGCCCCTATTTTTTTTTCCTGGACCCACATATCTCCCTCTCTTAGCTGCCCAGGGAGAGAGCTTCAAGGAGACATGTTTGGACATTGTCTAGCCTGTTGCTTGGTGGCTACAGCACTTGGATACGAAACAAAAAAAACAGGTTTAAATCTTTTCAAGGGGTTTGCTCCCTTATCTAGTGCCCTAACTACATAGCTAAAAGGCATGAGCCTTCCTTTTCACTGCTAATGGGTACAGGGCAGTTCTCTTTCATCACAGAGGGAAACAGAATCCCAAATTGTGCATAATTATAAAAAACACACTTATGTAGATCTACATATTTATGTAGATATGCACCATTTAGATATGTAAAATGAGCTGGAATATTTCCCTCTTGGACTTGGTTAATTGATTCTGGTGCCACAACATCCTAATGTTGTCAAATGGAGACCAATCTCAGACCTCTTTGCTGTTGCTCTTTCCCCCCACCCTGAAAGTTTGATATTTTCTTTCATAACTTCACTTGACTATAATATTGCCCCTTGCCTATACATAAAGAAAACACTCCTGCTTTCAGCATCTGCATGGGACTTGAATGAATTTTCATTCTTTACTGGAATTGGGAGATACACTGAAGGAAATGTTAATGTTCCTTTTCATTTTGTAAAACTACTGGAAGGTTTTAATTAGCTGCCATCCAGGGCTTGAATCACTGGAGGTATACTAGGCATTATTAAATTGAAATAACCCAGTGGTTATATGGAGAAGTTTGGTGCACACAACCTAGTTTAAAAATGGTGGAACCTGGTTTAAACCTGCCCTCCCCTGGCCACCAAAGGGCAAATATGTGTTCTGTTCACTACTGATCTAAACTATGCCACTTACAGAAAACAGCTTAACTTAGATAAATTCTGACTCGGGCTTCTTGAATGTCTGTACCTACCCATAATCTCTTTTGGTTTATACTGCTACAGTGACAAAATGCAATCATAACCTCAACTTCTTTTCATATTTGTTTTGTGTCTCTGGAATGGGGTAAGGCAAAATACATTGGTGAATCGCACATTGCAAAATCAGAAAACATCCATACTTTAAAAATAAGTCATTCTTATTTCTCTCCCACTTTTCCATTGTATTTCAGTTCCCATGTTATTTCAGCAATCACTATTGTACCAAATTCCTGGATCCAGAAATGGAGATTATACACTTTCAGTTGGTACCAGAATTAGATTATACCATGCAAGGCCACTAAAATCAGGTCAGGACTTGAAATGGAAAAAAAACCAAGGTGGCAATCTAAATTATATGATTCTAAGGCCTGATAAGGTTTATGACTTAACAGACCCGGTCAACTAATAGCATGCTGAAAAACTAGAAACTCCCTATCATTTGTTTTTTTATTCCTATTGGTTGCCTGTCAAGGACTGCAGCATATTCATCAAAAGTTGGAGACACAACACTTAAGAAAAGTGTCCCTCTTCCTCCCCAATTTTTCATCAAAGAAAGTTGAGGAAGTGATTATCGGTACTGACCTCTCTCCTACTTCTACAGAATACTCATGTCATTGAGACTATAAGTATTTACATGGCAGGCAGAGGAGGAAGAGATTGCTTCTTATTTCAAAATGTTATCTAAAATCTTGCTGTTGATGGACACTACCAAAGCAAGGCAGTGTTGTCACATTGAAGACTATCAGAGCAACAACAAATGGGCTGTCTTCCGGGTTTATTAGCAAACAAGACTAGAAATCTATGAAAGGGATTTTTTTCCCTCTCCCAGGAAAAATGGCCTAACTAGGTATCATTATTGAAAAATACTGTGTTTCTTCCAGACAAACGGTGCCTTTCCTTTATCTATACACTTACCATTCATATCTCTAATGGTTATCTATAGCGTGGGTGAAGTGATTCCGGTACATAAAAAATCTGTAAAGTGCCTTGGAACTTTTGGATGAATGGTGCTATATAAATTGGGGATATTATTGTTATGACTGTTATTATACATATCAGCAACACTCAAGGAATCCTATAAAAATAATCTTCCTAGGTCAAGATCAAGACTTAAAAAAGATGTAAATTCTCAGGGTACCCTGACACTGCAGCACTGACAGCTTCATAGTTGTATTGGCTGAAAAGTGAAAATAAAGAATTCAAAAGCATATTTGCCCAATCTAACTCACAATCCAATCCAGTTACATCACTGCCTTTCTATTCATTTTTCCACAAAGTTTGTACAAATTTGCTTTATTTGTACAAGGGGGTGGGGGAAGGATTTTTTATTCCTGCAACTATTGAGCGTCATGAATATGTATTCTGTGTAAATGCAAACAAACATTTGCATTTCATAGGATTTCATGTGTAAGATTTTACTCGCCCTTTCGAGTTATGCATGCACATTTACCTCTTACCCGTCATCAAATGTTACAGGAGGAAAAAAAAGAAAGATAGTACTTTGTTATAGGCATTTGTACGGATCTCATCCCTCAGGCCTAAAAGCAGGTATGCATTTTTATTTCAACAGAGCAAGGGTTAACTAGAATTACCATTAAATGTATCAGGCTCAAATAATTTCCATTTCATAATTTATACTGAAAACTTCCCATTATAGTTTGAATACATTATTTGTTGATTTCTTTTCCCCATTATCCACTGGCTTTTACAGCCAAGTGAATAATCTGTACGTACTCAGGAATGAATACAGGACTCAATTAATTTCATAATATTTTTCATTCATGTTTTTTTCCAGTGGATGCCTGGCTCTTTTGGTTAAATCTTTTCTCTGATGAATCTCATTTCCCTGCACAGTGAATTAGTATAAAAAAAATACCAGTGTTGGTACATGGGGATTATTTGACCTTGTTTCCTACCATGGCAAGGAGGCTGGACTCAAAGAACTTGGGGGGTGGGGTAGAGTCTATTTAACCTATTTGGCCTCTAAGTGGATTTAAGTCTGATTCTATTTCCACAATGTTCAAGCCCCTGAAAATGCTATTAGACAGGTACTTTTGAAAGATGTGATCATCTGACACTTAAGTGAGAGTAAAAAAATAATCAGAAAACGAGCAGGAAGTGCCATGTATCTTTATAGAGGGACTCCAATAGAGTGGAACAGAATTGCATTTGGGTGCCTAAGTCTATTTAACTGCCTAAAAAGTAAAATAGAACCTGGTCCCAGGCAATTCCTTCCAGTCCTATGTTCTTGGTACAGCACCTCTGGCTCAGTTCTGTTCAGAAAGGTTTAAACCATGTGGTATTTATCTTGATCTATCAATGGGTTTCTTCTACATAGTCACCCAAGACCTACTGGACTGACTACACGTCAGCAGGAAATGTTGGCAAGTTTCCAACAGAAAGATCCTTTCTGGGTACAGATATTATCTGCACTCATGGAAATAATCTCCTTGTAATATGTTTTTAAAGAAGAATGGTGCGTCAAACAAACATCACTTTTACGGATTCATTTCCATTGGGGTGGAACTTTTCCAGCTTTTTAATGGAAAGGTAGCTTGTGAAACCTATACCTTTTTAACATTTTAATCAATATCTTCAGGTTTTGAAAACCAGAATTTTACTTTTTTTCCTCAAAACACAAGAAAGCCATACAAAACTGGCTTATTTTTCAACTTGGAAGAGTCCATTAAAAAATATTCCAGACAATATTAATAAAAATATATTTTTAAAACATTACTCAGAGTATTAGCATTTCCTAGCTAGATCTCCTTGTATTTCCATTGCAACCCAGTGTTTTGTAGCCACAAGGAAAAAACTGAAGAGAAACTAGGAGAGGAGATGTATGAGTCTTGCAAGATGCGTGGAAGGGAATGTCAAAATGTTAGTACTAAATTGAAGGGTGTGTGTCCCATTTGATTACCCCAAGTGGTTGCAGATTTGCACATTGGGACTAGAAGCCCTCTAAATTATCAGTTGCAGCCCAATAAAACTCCATGTTTGACCTTGGAAAGTAAAAGCATTAATCTATAGCACCAAGCGGTCCTCCACGCAC
>NW_017728983.1:2386573-2398332 GCF_001723915.1 Gavialis gangeticus
ATCAGTTGCTGCCCAATAAAACTCCATGTTTGACCTTGGAAAGTAAAAGCATTAATCTATAGCACCAAGCGGTCCTCCACGCACCTAATCCTCCCGCTGATGAAGGACAATATTATCATGTTGGCAAAGTCAATGGTAATGGCTTACGACAGCCTTCCTCCCTCCGGCAGCTCCTGCATTATATTAACGTTATCTACAGATTGCTGAACTGCTGGCATAAGAGAAAGGGGGGGGGAAGGAAGGATTTCTACCTGACATGTTAGACAATGACTTTCTTTTTAAGCATCCATGGAGAATACTAAAGAGCTCTTGGAGTGAAAGGGCTCCATCTCCATGACTCTGAACCCCCCAGCTGCCCTCGTTCTGCAACTCTGCCTGACTTTGCCTGAAATGACAGCTCCTTAACCCAGGTACCCCCCAGCATATCAGCACACTGTCACCATGCCAACAAGCGAGGCAATTGAGTTGCTGCCATTGATTTCTCATTATATTCTGCATTTTTTTTTATTCTAAAAAAATCACTTCCCAAGACTGCAGATGGCTGATGTTGCATTGTCCCTTCGTAGAGAGACTCCTTCCTTTGATGCATCTCTTCCCCAAGGCCAATTGGTTTCCATACAGCCTGTGCTTGGCATCAAATTCGTAGACAAAAATAAAATGAGAGGGGGAAATCCTGGAAAATGCAAAGCCTTGGGACACAACACTTCATGTATCACACCTCACCATAGAGAAGAACAGGGCAGTACTATAACATGCTTGCCTGTGAGAGGCAGGGACTGAGCTTGATGACCAAGGAGGTTTCTTCCAGTCCTATGTCCCTGTGCTTCTCATCCATACACTTGGGATCTGAATAGGCAGAAAACATGGAACTTTCTAGTCAAGTGTGGTCTAATACATCTTTAAGGTACTTGTATACTCCACAGGAACACCACCAAGGTGTCCCAGTCAGCTGTGGGTATCTTGCAGGAAGACTAGATGAAAACCAAGAGTTCCATCTTGCAAAATATTTGGAGGCTTTGTCATTTACTGTTTTTCTGCATTGGAACAAAAAGCTAAACGTCACAAACTATTCCACAAAAGAATGAGAGAAAAAGAAGCTCACTCCATGATAACCAACCAACTTGGTTGTTAGGACATTCACTTAGGCCCAGAGTCATCAACCTATGGCTCACAGAGCCATTGTCTCTTCCAATCAGGAGGTGCTTCCTGTACACAGATTTTTTAAATTTTATTTTCCTTTGCTCAAATCAGTCTCCTACATGGGCATTTACAAACTCACTGGGCATGTCTATACATGCATTTACACTAGCAGAAATTTACTGTGCAGTAAGTTATTGCACAGTAAGTGGAAATAGGCCAGCATTTACACATGCAGGCATTAACGTGTATTAAAGCTGTGTGGGGACTGACTTGGGACTAAAGTTAGTTCCAGGTCAATCCATACACACAATGTTACTGCGCGGTAAGACATCTACATGTGCATTACTATGCAGTAACTAATTGGGCACAAATTTGATATGTGCATGATACACAGGTATCAAATTTATGCACAAGTCAGCGTAAGTTACCATATTTACTGCACAGTTGGGGCATGCATGTGTACATGTGTGCTCATACTGTGCAGTAATTTCGGTTACTGCACAGTAAATAGTCACATATAGACATGCCCCCTGAAGTGCAGACAAAACCAAACAGTAGCCTTTATTCTAACAAGTGTTCAGACATGTAATTTTTCTTTTCAGTGTGTACTCACTGCTATTCCTGCCACACTTCCTGAGGTCAAGTCTTCAAAGCACTGCTGCCTCCCATGAAGCAGTATAGAAGCCAGCAAGTGCTCTTACAGCATGCACAGGCCCTGAACTCCCCTTTCTTCTGGGTGCCATGCAGTCAGTCAGCCTCCGGAACACCTGAAAGCATGCATCTCCTAAAAGTGAAGCACAGGAATATTGATCCCTTTCCAGCATCTTTTAATTTTCCTTCCTTAGGATTTGACCCTTCAGGAGAACTTGGCTCAGAAACACACAACAATTCTTTTTCCCTTTTATCCATTTTTTTCCCTAAGTGACTTGGCTGAGATGGAGGGAGCTCTGAGAACTTCTCCACAGTGACAGTGGCTGCCAGTCCTCTGTTTTAAACCTTTGAAATGCATATTTGTTTTTTCCTGTAAAGCCCAGGGAGTTTTCATTTGACAGGTGCAGCTACTCTGCAGCAGCCAAATGTTTTAGCCTGCTCGCAACTCAACCATTTATTGAGGAAAAATACAAAACTCACGGAGGACTGAGAGCCTGGACACATATGTAGACCAGCATAGCTAACACTCTTTCCATGTATTAAGGCAAATTATGCTGCTATCCAGACTGGACAGACAGACATCTGTTTTGGGAGCTGCACGTAGGCTATAACAGTAGATGCCACTAGATGGTAGGAGTGTATGTAGTGTTTGTCTGTCTTGAGCAGCTGAGTACCATGGGATAAACTGAGGACACACAACACATATAGCAATGCACTTTTATGCCCAATTTACCAGGGTAATTTTATACCAGGTTTGCGTAAGTGACCCTGGTGTAGAGCTGTATGTTTTCTGTCTACTCCTTTTTGACACTGGCGCACAGGCCAATTTCATTTGTGTAAACATATTGCCTGTCCAGGCTCTCAGATGAAAAACCAGCACAGGGCAATGACTTCAGTTGGTATAAAGCAGTGTAACACGGGTGTGTTCTGCATGTTTGTGATCTGCTCCAACCCTGGACCCTAGTAGAACTGCCCCCAGCCATACAATGTGTCCATGCTTCTTTGGTTGAAAAAGAAAGGGAAAGAGTTCACCTGTCTGATCAACTGTTATGTAGTATGCGTGACACGAGGCCTAGAACTGAAGCCAAGTACAATGTTTTGCTATCTTCCGTATTTTTCGGAGCCCTGTCTGGTCAAGCAGCCACAGAGCCTAAAGAATAAAAAATTAAAATGAGCCACCCCCTTTTCTTCCCCATCTTTAAATCAATTATTTTGCCCTTACCTTTCCATATTGGCTAAATGACCCTGTGTTTCACCTTGCCAACAAGCCACAATCATTCTCCCTTTGATTCAACCTTTCAGCCTCTGGGCTACTTCTCACTACTGTATGACCTTTAGCAGAGTGAGCAAGGAGAATGTGTATGTTGAGAGGGTTTCTGTTAAAAGCTTCTACAGACTGATTCAGGGCAGTGACTGGGAGGGGGATAAATAGCGTGCCAAACTCAAATGAAAAAAATCACTAAATATTATGGAACCAGATCATCCATTTTTCTTGTGCACTACTAGGGAGACAATAAAGGAACTAGAGCAACAGACTCTAACCCCCACAAAAGGCAGAGATAATTAGAGGGGTACAACACAGACACAGCCTCAACTGAGTATTTTGGGGTAAGAACATAAAAGAATAAATTACCATAATTTCTCACATACCATGCATCCCCAAATAAAACATGCACCTGAGTTTTGGAAGGCAGAGTGAAGAAAAGTAGACTTCCAGAGTCATGGCCAATATAAAGTGTAATATAAAGTAAGTCCTCCTGGAAATACAGAACACCCAAGTGTGGCATCCCAGGAGACAGTGGGCACATCTACATGTTCATTAATGCACCTTAGTTACTGTGCATTTAGTTTAGTACCTCTAATAAAAGGTACTGACTAAATGCACAGTAACTAGAGTTACCACTCAGTAGTACTGGCACATGGTTTTTTTAGTGATACTTACTGTGCATTAGCCTAATAACAGTGCTCAATAAACTATTAGCCACGGTTAATAAGCACTATACTACTGTGCAGTGTTATTAGGCTAATGCACAGTAAGCATTTCATGTAGATGCGTGCAGTCTGGATGAAGCAGCGGGAAAATCCTGGTGTGGCAGGGCAGCAGCAAGGCTTGGCCCCAGATGGTTACCACAGGATTCCACCCCTTCTGCTTGCTGGGCCAAGAGAAGTGCCAGCCATTCTGGGAGCCAGTAGAGCATGGCGCCTGCATACTTCTATTCTTCCTGGTTTCTATTCCAGTGAAGAAACATCAGCTTTCCTTACTGAAAATACGCACCCCAGTTTTGAAGGTAAGGCTGATTTTTGGGGGGAAGGATATACATGGTATGCAAGTGAATGGATTACTGCAAGCTGTAAGAAGAAGAAAACTGAGCTAAGCCCATAGCCTTTGGCCTATACAGCAGGCTTGATGCACCAGGGAGCAGTCTGTAAGATCCTAAATGACAAAATATGAACAGGCTTTGTAAAAGCCCTAACAGCTTTTTTCCTTCTCAGTAGTATTCCTTGTCCAGATCCTCTGACTTGCAGTGAAACTCAGGATCCCATCATCAACTCCCAAAGGACCCGGTGCCACAAAGGTGACATTCTGTCCTTTCTGGGTCCTCCAAATGGCCAATTTATGGTCATGTACAGGGCATTCGGGGCATTTAGGCACCCATTCTTTTTCTTGAATGTTTGCACATAGGTGATAGCCCTGTGCACATGGGTGATTACTTACACACTCAACATAATGCCAACAGAAACCATGTGCCCTTCCACCTTTTCTTCAAATAACTGAATGCTAGAGCATTCACCTGAAAACCCAGAGGACCTGGGTTCTGCCTGAGGGGATTTGAACCTCAGTCTCTCATCTTCTTCCACACAGCACTCTAAATAGTAATACCACCACACAGGTCAGCTACCATTCAATCCCTTCACCTGCGCTGTTTTTGAAATTGGCCTACAGGGCAGCCACAAGAGGGGACCCATGTAGTCTGGATGGCCAGAATGGAGAGATTGAGGGGTGTGTGGCTTAGAGAGATCAAAAGGTGTGCAGACCTCCAAGGAGGATGGAAACTTTCCTTTGTACTACCCAACATCCATCTTTTCCAAGGACTCTGTTATGGGCTCAACTTCAAATGGAGAGCTGGAGAAAGTTATGAGTAATGCCTGACCTGTTGTGTGATGCTTGATGTGCTATACTGGAAAGACAGGGATACCTAGATTCAATTCCCTTCGCATGAGTGGGGCCTAAAAACCAGGAACTCCAGTTCCCTTTGTGCACTGAATCATTGTGCCATTAAGCCATGGTGCCATTGGAGGGTAAAAGAGGGGGGAGACACACACACGGCCCTTTTCTTTTCTTCACCCTAAGTCTGGTAGTTATTGGTTATCAAGTTACTAAGGTTGCTATACATACAGAAGGGATGTGTATACATGGTTTGGCTGCTGTTGCATGTACTTAGTCTATACAACTATATAGTCAAGCAGAGTTGCTCATACACACAGGAGCAGAATTCCTCTGGGTATGTAAGTGCCAAAAATGCCCCGTAGATGACCAGCAAAGGCCACTTAGATGACCGGGGAAGAAGAGGATGTCACCTCGCAAGTGTAGATCATAGTAGCACCTACATTGTGAAGTGGAAGTTCTTGATGAAGTTATTTTCCAGGCACGGGAAGCAGGTATTTTGTTTCCTTTTACTTGGGGGATCACTTGTATGAGATGTGACATGGGTTCCAATGAGAGCTGCATGAGTAGAAATGTTACCTGAAGATCTGCAAGCAAATAAACTTTTTTCCAGAGAGAGAGAGAAAGGAAGGGAGAGAAAGAACCTGAGACCAGGTTCTTAGGCAAACTTCTTAGGAGTGAGGCCCTTCTATAGGATGCTAAAGAGAGGGACAGAAAAAGTAGATAGATCCCCAGCATGACAATCAAGAGAGGAAAAGCTGTCCAGCCTGAGGGAGGGGCCAAAAATATCAAAACCACTGGTCATCTCAATGGGCCCTGATGCTGGTATAGAGAAGGACATGTGACATTTTAATACGAACAGTTTCAGCAGAGTGGAGAAATCAGAAGCCATATATGCCATACAGAACCCATCACAATGGGCCAATAGTTTTAAGAGGGGCTTCTGGGTTGGATTCAGGATGAGACTGAAGATGGTTTCTAACAATCCACTACATCCCTTTGAGACTGTTGCAGGACACTAAGGTGCCTGCTCCTCCTGGAGCAGAGATAAGAGCCCAGGTGCAGGTTGCCATGACAACTAGTTAATGAGGGAATTGGCCGCACCTGCACCTGGTCAGCTGGCCGGAGGAGCCAGGGCCCTAGGCCCATATAAACCCCAGGGCTGGGACCAGGGAGTTAGTTCCCTACCAGCAGCCAAAGGGGAAGGAGCCTCCAGGAAGGAAGGGCCCAGGGATGTGGTAGCCAGCAAATATGCTACCCTTAGAACAAAGGGGACACCAGGAGCCCATAAGGTATCCTTGCCTACTAGGCCCAGAGCCTCAGAGAGGGAGTTTTACTTTTTTAAAGGGGCAGATCATGACGTGAGTTCTGCATTATGTTACAGCCCAGGGTGGTTGGCTGTTGTGTGTGTGCTGTCTGATAATAACCGGTGGTTTGGGTGAGGCTATTTGGTGAAGAAGGAAGCATTAGGGGGCCCACTGCAGCATGGGGACCCCAGCGCCAGAGGAGCACAGCATTTGGGGAAACAGACCCCAGCGCCAGAAGGGATGCAGCATTTTGCGGTGCGGAGAGCCCCGCGCCAAGGGGCACAGAGACGAGGGCTGAGGAGAGCCCCGCAAGGACAAGGGGCTGAATTATAAGGAGGCCTAGGCAGGACAATGACAGTATCATCTGCGAAGCTTGGGGCATGGTAGAGGGGTGGTTGGAGCCATGCATATGGCCCATAAGGCTGACAGACTTGGGAATCGTCCACAGTGAAGCAGGATGTCAAGGGGTCCAGAGGCAACAAGGATTAGGATCTAGCCAGACCGTGTCCAGACCTAGAGCTCAAGGGCAGCCTCCCTATACTCATCATACGAACAAGATATGGCAGGTGAAAACTAGGGTGCTTGTAGGGCAAGACTGACACAGTTAAGGACCTGGGGATAACATGGCCACCCCTAGGTACCCCACCCTGTTACAGAGACAATTGTTGGAAAACAAGGGGTGGATATATTTTTGTGAATGATGGGAAATTAGAGCATGGTTCAACTATGAAGGGAAAGTGTGGCAGGACGCGACCTGGGGTGCCATGACCTCCCCTAGTGCCCCCTACCGACCGTGCCAAATCAGGTCTAATGCACCCTCGATATCTCCCCCGCCACATCTTTGATGTTAATATTGAAGGGAGGCTGCCTTTCTAACCCTCCTTGGCACGGTGCCTTAAGATGTCTCCTGGCTCTGCCTAGTTGCTCGGTGCCCCCGCCTTATGGGCTGTGCGTGGCTCCTACCACCCCTTATACCATGCCCCAAGCCTCTCAGGTATACCGGACGTTGTTAAGTCTATTGTCTTCTCTTAACAGCCGTCTCCGGGGCCTCTCCCCATACGCTCGCCTTCTCCGGGGCTTTTACTCTCATGCGCCCTCTCTGGGGCTTCTTATTCCCATATGCCCGCACTGGGGCCCGTCTCCCGTGCTCTCGTCGCCCGCACTGGGGCCCGTCTCCCGCGCTTGAGGCTCAGGTGGCCTTAGCCGTGCCTGGCCTCCAGACCTGCTTTCTGGGTCCTATGCCCCACTGGGGCTTTCCCACAATTGGGGCTCAGGCGGTCTCGGCCTTACCTGGCCCCCAGACCCCCTTTCCGGGTCCTACACCCCACTGGGGCTCCTCCTGAATACTGCCCACACTAGGGCTGGGGTTGGGACACCCCAAAACGCAGCGCCTTCTCTAGCACCAGGAACCCCCACACTACTGGGGAGCTCCCATGAGGCCTCTTCCAACCCCTACAGCCTCACCCGGTCCTCCGGTGTTATACAACAACAAAACAGAAAATACAAAGCCCCTGGCTATAACGTAAATTCCCAGCCAACCTGGCTATCCTCCATACATATCCGTATCAGGGTTTTCTCCACCTAGTATCATCATACCGACGTTGCTCAGGTCATCAGCCTTCCCTGCTATGCCTGCCCTGCTTGCTCCAGCAGAGCTCCAAGCCTCCTTGGCTGCCAGAGGGGAACTGCCCTTCCGGCCTCAGCCTGGCTGTTTATAAAGGCCAGGCCCTTCCCCCTTCCGGTCAGCTGACCAGACTGGATGCCCCGGCAACCCGCACCTGTGCTGCCCTGGTGACTGGCAGCTGAACTCCTTTTACTGTGTTTCAGTAGCAAGCACCGTAGTGCCCTGCTACAGAAAGATTCAGAAGACAGAAAGAAGTGAAATGGGGGGAAGAGAAGTAATGGAAACAAAAGAGGTCTGAAGGCACAAAAGCATGGGGCTGAGGTGAAAGTGGATGGTGTGATGGAGAAGACCAGGTAGGAAACCTGGAACTGATATTAGGGAAGAATGAGTGAGTGCTGGTTAGGAGAGAAAGTGATGTGGTGTTTGTCAAGTTTCTCCATGAAAATGCTAGCAAAGTCTTGATTAGAGGAGAAAGTGCTGAGAAAAAGAATTGGGAATTTTGGTATCAGGACACATTTTGATACTTTAAAATTTGTTTTCAAGTTGAATTCCAACAAAAACAAGTACTGTAAAAAAATATTCACAAACGGAATTTCCAAATAAGACAGACTTTTGAACAATGACTAAAACAATATTTTTATCTTCTTTTCTAGATCCAAATTAAGTCCCTCCATTGATTTGAGTGACCTTTGATTTGGCCTTTCATTCTTAGATTGAACAGGTTTATTCCTTAAGTCTTTACTTGGGCAAAACTTGATTAGAAGTCAATGGGAGATACTTTCTCTAGCCTTTAGGACTAGGCCTATGGAAAAAACTGCTTGGCAAATCAGACTGGGCAATAGTCAATAATACAATGAGACAGGTGAACTCTTAATGTGCTGTAGTGAACTTGTGCTGGGTTTCTGCTCATTTAGAAAACCAATTCCTGGTATACTCCAACAACCTTTCTCCATGGGGACAGCGTTATCTAAGGACTAGGGATGTTAATTGTTTGACAGAAAAGACAACAGGAAATGGAGAGCACAAGGAGAAGGAAAGGAGGACAAATGTGTAGACATAACATAGAAATGTAGAGATCATGTAGGAAAATGTACAGATATTCCTGAACAAAAACTATAGCTTTATACAATCATAAACCCACTAGAGATTTTTGAAAGAAGTTGGAACTACTGGATTCTCTCCCTCACGCGCATGTATACAGTATACACATATACACACACGCACACAGTCTTCTGGTCAGTTTTGAATTCTGTAGGTGTTAAAACCCTAGATACAGCTGTGTGTGTAATCTACATCAACTGGAAAGAAAAAAAAACAAACATCCATATCGACTGCAAGGACAGAAGAATGAACACTAGTGTTCTGGTTCAAGCAAACTCCATCAACATTGAACCCATGTCTATACAGCACCAGCTACCTTGGATTGGACCAGTCATAAGGATACCTGATGACCAGCTCCCAGAACAGGTCCTTTACTCCCAACTCACCAATGGCCACAGCTTTAGAGGTAGGCAAAAGAAGAGATTCAAGGCCAGTTTAAAGGCCATTCTGAACAAAGGAGATATAAATGTCAATACCTAGGAGACTCAAACACTGAATTTGTCCTCAGTGGTGCTGTGATGTATAAAAATGCATAGATCATTTTTAGCAAACTTGTCTTGCTATAGAGGTGGATAGACGAGAGAGATAAATGGATGGAGCTGTGACCCAACATCACCAGGATCCTGCCTTCCTCCTGGAACTGTTTGCTGTGTCTGCAATCATATGTGCAGATCTCAGATCAGCCTTATAAGTCATCTCTAGACTCTCCAGTGACTTCCTTATTTACTGGAGGACTGTCATCTTCATATCAAGGGACTGCTGCCACCGCCGCCATGGACAGACGTAAAGGTAAGGCTTTCTAATGAGCTCACCTTTGGCCTGGCTCTGCCACCATTGAGGTGAATTGCATTTATTTCAGTAGAGTAGACATCAGCCAATATGAAGTGGCTTAGAAAATCCCACCCTCCATTTGGGCTTTGTCTCTGAGCACTGCAAACAGTGACTGCTGGGCCTAATAAGAAATCTCAGCCAACAAAATTTTGTTGCAAGTTTCAGCCCCACAGCAACTCGACTCCACAGTCCAATCCCCTTGCAAATGGCAATGGATGTAAAGTTTGTGAGCCTTACTCCAGTAAACTTGGAAGAGATCCCTTCAATGCACAGACATCCATTTGTTAACAAAACAATAAAACCCAGGAAAAATCATCTTAGGTCTGTTGGAATGTAAATACTGTTCCTTCCATTCCTCATGGCAGCGTGAGACACAGTTCAATTCTCCCTAGGGAATGGTACACCATTAATCACCTTCAAAATGGATTGTTCCACCTCACCGTTTTTGCTGAGGCATAAGGTTAGGCTGGAAAACTGTTTCCAGTCCCACATGCTCCTCATTTGGGGAAAATCTTATGCTGGACAGGCGCCAGCTCTCACTTATCTGCCTTGCTTCCAGCTGCTGAGAAGAAAAATGTTTTTCATTTGTTTGCCATGTTGCGTTTTCTTTTTCTTTTAAAGCATCGAAGAAGAAATGAGAGAGAATCCACTTATCTCTTGTTACACAATGCTTCAGCAATAAGCCACAGCAGGCAACGTGTGTACTGGGCAGCTCCATGCCCTGGCAGTACCATTATTACGTTGGGATTATAAAATGGCCCTCTGCACAATCTTAATAAGAAAAGACGGAGAAAGGATTATCATTTTTCTGAAAAGAGCATGGATTATTATGCCAATAAAACATTAACAATATTTTCCTACACTGGATTTGTTTGTAGTATCTCAATCTACATATGCATTTATGCTAAGGCCTATCCTAAAGCCCACTGAAGCTAGTGGAAGATTTTGTGCTGACTTCAAAGGGCTTCAGAACAGGCCCCTCATGCTTTACAATCACACTCCATTTTATTTATTGTTAAAAGCATCTTCATTAAATTGTCTTTACTGAAGACTGAAGATGTATCCCTCATGGCTAAATCCCTTCTCAAAGCCTAGACCCACTAGCAGCACTCCTGATTTTCTTTCCCCCCCCTAACATTGACAAGGAATTTGATTTTTTTCATCATGATTTCAATTGGTTAACACATTACATTAGGCTTCCAGCTGCTTAGGAAATATAGCAATCTCCCACTAATTCTCAAAGCTCTAGAGTGAACTGAACCAGCTTTACAGAGTTCTTGTGGCTGACGAGATGCTGGACTTGAAAAATCTCATTCTTCTCATTACCATTTGGTCTCTCCGCCTTCAGTTATGACCCAATTTTAATAGTCTCTTTTTTGAGAGCTGTTACAGATAGAAGCTATGTTCTGTGCCATTTGAAAATGTCCAGTTTTTTTAATCATATAAAGCTTTCAAGTCATATTTCAAGTAGACATTCTTGTAGGCCCTTCTGGGATTAATGACCATTACATGGTTATCTACATCAGCAGGGGTCTGAACTCAATAACACTGTTGGTCCATTTTAGTCCTACTGTGCTGCTCAGTGAAAATAAAATGGGTCCAGATTCTCTATAGTGCATCCCTACTTTCCTCTGGCTGGATTAAAATTAAAGAATAATAGAAAATGAGGGCTTGAAGAGACCTCAGGAGGTTACATGTAGTCCAACCCCCTGCTCAAAGCAGGACCAGCCCCAACTAGATCATCCCAGCCAAGACATTGTCTAGCCAGGTCTTAAAAACCTCCAAGGTTGGATAGTCCACCACTTCTCTGGGTAACCTGTTCCAGTGCTTTACTACCCTCCTCATGAGGGTTTTTCCTTCTATCTAACCTTAACCTCTTTTGCTGCAACTTGAGATGATTGCTCCTTTTTCTGTCATCTGCCACCGCTGAGAACAGTCC
>NW_017728983.1:2403332-2405595 GCF_001723915.1 Gavialis gangeticus
AGACCAATGAGGAGGGGAGAAAAATATTTAGCCTTGGCACCGGTCCTTACTTTGCAGCAACAGCACCTGAACCCAGTGTGCTATGTGAAGGGCATTAACACTCATCTTGGCCCTGCATCATCCATTGCAATGATCCACCTGACTTCGTCTGATCTATACTGACTTACATCAGCTCAGAACCCAGCCCTATATTCACGATGCCCACAGTGAGCTACTGCAGCTAAGGCCTATGCTTTCAAACATGCCTAGTGATTTGCAGGTGCCAAACTCAGACATTTCCCCTCTTTATAATAATCTGGTCTCTCTCGGCTTTTTCAAACAGGGCCTCCACAAATTGAGGTACCTAAGTTCACTTGCATGTTTTAGTCAATTTTTTCAAGTATTTATGTCCCTCCCAATGACACCCAGGATGGTTATCCACCTTCACTTGTGGATCTTCCTAGGTGAAAGGTTTTCTACTGCAGCCAGCAACACTGCAATGCTGACAATGGGGAAAGGGATAACACATGCTAGCAACAGAGTCTGACTCCTAACGCAGGTAACTACAAAGGAACAACTGAGATTTTTTTTCAGCCTGCAGGTCTAGTGAGCTGGACATCCCCAGAGCTTGCCCCAGCTAACAAAGATGTCATTCTAGCTCATTAGCTAGAACATTAAGTTTTCAGTGCCCCTAAAGGTTACTACATCAAGAGTATCAGGAAAACTTCTCCTTCAAGACGGGGTTGCTGAGGAGAGGTCTTTCTTTTGCTTACATCCTTAGCATTACTTTCTCGTGGTGCATTTGTTAAGCAGCAGGTGGAAGCAGTCAACTCTGCACAGCTACTAATGAATGGAGCTGCTCCATCCCCACCTCCTTTTTTCACCCTGGGTCTCAAAGCCCCACCAACCCTGGCTCCCATAGCTGTTTAAAACACTGTTAATCTTTTCAAGGTGGTTTTAATTGGTGTGTCTTGCCCACCAGGCTTGTGAAAGCAGAGAGAAGGCAGAAAGGTCTCCTTGATTTGAAACTTACGCTTTTTAAATTTAAAAGACCTCAATTAATAAAATATTCCTCATTGTTCGAAGGTCAGGTCTGGCAGTCAAGCCTCATGATCAAATGAGTGGCTTTTCCTAGGGATGTGGAATCTCATTAATGTATGCTCATGCAGACTGAGGGGAAGCAAAATAAGGCAGAAAGGAACTATTACATATTTTATTGTATTGATAGATCTGGCGCAAGGTGGATAGACCCTGTTGTGCAACTGCATTTTACCCTGCCTACCCCACTAATTAGATTTATTCTTTCTCTTTGTGTGTACATGGCCTTCATTTTCTAGAGAATCTCCATTGATTTCAGCAGGATTCAGGGCAAAATGGTTTTTTGACACTACATGAGGATGATTTTATGCAGATGTATAATCCTCATTTTTTTAAACTCCTGGAGTTTAAATTACTGTGGCCTTGAAGACAATAGTGTTGTTCCACATTTGCACCTGTGTACTTAAAAACAGAGTTTAGCCCCTTGTTGATAAACTCATGAATTACAATCAAAGTATTCATTTTAATAGAGGGTTCGGGCTATATCCACTCAGAGGAAATTGTACTGCAATAACCTACTTATGCGTAATAGAAATGCCCTTAATGAAAACTTCTTATTGGAATATATGATGTGTCCCCTCCCCAAGAGGCACTTCTTTGATAACTTAGTATTATATTTATTATTTCTGCACAACCATGAGTGTGCATGGCACTTCACAGAAAACAATACCCCTGCCACTAAGAGGTTACAATGTCCCTGCCCTTTCAGCAACCCCTAACACACACAGTGTAATGAGGTTAAATAACAAGTATTCAAGATAGGGAATCTAAGTAGCTGCAAGGAGATATATTGGGCCTCAGGTTCTTTTTCATCTCTTCTTCATGAATGTGATATGTAGTGATGACTCAAACTCAAGTTATATAAAGAATATAGGAGAACAAAGGGGGAACAGTTATGGCAATGTACCCTCAATAATCAGGGAATAACTCAATGAAAGAAATGGCCTAAAAGTATAGCATGGTTAAATAGTGAATGATTCCCCACCAGATCAATGGTACATTCCCCTCCCATTCCCATGTTCTCACAATGCTTGGGGATAGTGTATATGAAGTTTTTCAAATACTCTACACAATTCACATCCACAGTCACCTTGGTCATTTGTTTAAATGGAAAGTTTGCAAATGAGCAGTAAGATATTGTTCCAACTGTTCTTTGGGCTTGCCTGGCTGGCTGTGTGGTTGTGGT
>NW_017728983.1:2410595-2412982 GCF_001723915.1 Gavialis gangeticus
ATATTGTTCCAACTGTTCTTTGGGCTTGCCTGGCTGGCTGTGTGGTTGTGGTGTTTGCATTTGCAAATCAGTTGTACATTTATCTAGGCATTTTTGTATACTTTTTTTAAAGGGCAGGGATAATTTATGATATCTTTGATTGGCCCAGCTGTATGGCTGGAAGAGCTGTTGGAAAAGCTTCTGGGCATCAGGAACTCTTCCTCAGATTGTTGGGTTTGTGGGGGGGGGGTTGTTTTGTTTTGTTTTGTTTTGTTTTTTTAATCTAGTGTAAATTATGCTGGTTGTTCAAATATCCTCCAACATTGTTGCCTCCTGTGAGAGGTCTCAGGGCACTGAGGGGCACCCAAAACTGAGGAAATCCTCTTTACAGCCTCACTCAGTTGTTGGTGATCAATTTGGCCATACTATTTGTACCCCTAGAGAAAGTAGCAAGCTGAATCCTAGCACCCTTTATGTTGACTGTGAGCCTAAAAGCATGACAGTCCATTTGAACCATGCGTGCAGAGGAAGGTCAAACAAATAGATAGAATCAACACCAGCTTTTGAATTTATGGAAATATGTGTGAATAAACTTCCCACTGATTCAGAGAGCTGTAGCTATGCAGAGCCTCCTTTCTGATGCAGTAAATAGGGTAGTAATATCATTCCAGAAACACAATCATGTGAAAAGAATGTGTATTACACTGCAGGCTGAATCCCAAGTTCAGTGATGGACTCGTGATAAATCTATTCTAATCAATTGCACAACTATGCCCAGTGGCTACATCTCTCTACTCATAATGTTGCTACGCTTTGGGATGGGGGAGGAGGTTTCAGGAACCAAGATTTCTATAATCTGGAAAGGATTGGTAGGTGAAAAGCATGTTATCCCTGGAAAGAAGATAATTGCTCCTTGCAGTTTGGGTTTTGCTAGAACGGGAGGGGACAGAAATCCCCTTAGAGGCAGGGATAGCCAAATACTTTCATGTTGATGTACTCGTGGGGAATGACGTGGTGAGTGCCACCAGTCTGAGTGGCAAAGACTCCAAATCCAGTGCTCAAGGGAAGTAGGGGGATAAGGTGGATGATGCTGGGTATGTCATTGACCAGCAGACAGAGGCTAAAATCATGGATTCTCTGTCTGAGAGTGCCATGACTGCAGCCTCAGACCAGGCCAAAGCAGTGAGGGAATCCCTCTCCATGTGGCTTGACAGCCGTGATCCTGAGTGCTGACCCAGAGAAGCAGAATACTGAAAGGTTTCCCCGGGACAATGAGAACCTCATCAAGGAATACAATAGTAGAGCAGCGAAGAAATTCAGAATAAAACATTGAAGTACCAGTGAAGAATGGTGCAGAATTATTGCAGCAAGGACAAGATTGCTCCAGTGAATGCATGAACAGCACAAGGATTGAGATGGAGCCAGTTGTTGGATGCATTCAGGTGATTCAAGATCATTTGTAAATGTAGCACTGTTATGGAACATGGTTTGTGAAGTGGGGAGGGAATCCCAGATGCTGAGAAACAGGACATGATTCCCCCCTGCCCCCCCCAACACACACACCCAGTTCCACCCCTGACTTGCTGTAGGATTTCTTTCTTCTCTCCAACTCTGTTGGCTCATTGAGGCCATAGCCTTTGAACTATCACAATGGAGCTCTCTGATTTACTGGAAGCTGTTGATTACTAATGTAACCCAGGTGGTACTCAGTTATGTACCCCCTCTCCAAGTGAAGGGATGTTAACAGGTGTGGGTGTGTTGTGGGAGGCAAAGCTGCCTGGCTGTGTGCAGTTTTCCTCCTTTCCCTATACAGCAGAGCCAAAACACGTGTTGAAACTTAACTATATACAAATTTAATAGGGTATACAAGTTATAATATTAATATATATGCATAAATACAGGAATTATAGGTAATATATATATAAAACGAAAGACACAAAAAGAGCTATGCAAACACTCTATATACAAGTGAGAGATCAGGAAGTCAAAACAAGGGTCTCATTGAACAACATGCAGTCTTATGTCCTAATAGGGTGCAAAGTTACAAAGCATGAGGTGCAGGGTTCATAAATGAAAAGGCGTATAGGGTCTCTGAAAAAAGCAAAGGTTAGCATACTGCCTGGGTACAACTGTTGTGCCCCAGATGGGGGTGGAAAAAGGAAAGGGGAAAAGAAAGAGAGAATGGATACCCCAATGCCCTAAGGGGCCACCTTAACTCTGCCCAAATCACCCAGTTGGCCAGGCTCCAACCCCAGGGCCCCATCCTTCCCTGGGGGTGTCTCCCCAGCTGTATGCCACTGAGGGGAGGGCCTCACTCCCCTGTGGGAATCCCCTTTCCTGGGTGACTCGCAACTCCTTTGGGGCCTGTTGAAGCTGCACTCAACTCCTCCTGCAGCAGAGGGCCCTCA
>NW_017728983.1:2417982-2427205 GCF_001723915.1 Gavialis gangeticus
TGAAAAGGCATATAGGGTCTCTGAAAAAAGCAAAGGTTAGCATACTGCCTGGGTACAACTGTTGTGCCCCAGATGGGGGTGGAAAAAGGAAAGGGGAAAAGAAAGAGAGAATGGATACCCCAATGCCCTAAGGGGCCACCTTAACTCTGCCCAAATCACCCAGTTGGCCAGGCTCCAACCCCAGGGCCCCATCCTTCCCTGGGGGTGTCTCCCCAGCTGTATGCCACTGAGGGGAGGGCCTCACTCCCCTGTGGGAATCCCCTTTCCTGGGTGACTCGCAACTCCTTTGGGGCCTGTTGAAGCTGCACTCAACTCCTCCTGCAGCAGAGGGCCCTCAGCTGCATCATGGCTCTCCCAGGCCTTCAACCTGCTCATGGCCCTATGCACTGTCCCATGCACCGATGGCCCTTCTTGGTCCTGTGCACTGCCCCTTGAACAGATGGCCCTGCCTCCTATTGGGAGAGGGCGGGTTGGAGACCCGAGCCATCCAGTGAGGCTCCAGGGCCTCGGTCCGCTCCTGGACACCCCGTGCACTGACCTGTGCACTGCTTGCCCTGCCTTGTGCAGGGGGTTGGAGACCCGGGCTGCTGTGTGCAGCTCCGAGCTCTCAGCTTGCTCCTGGACCCTCCGTGCACTGACCTGTGCATTAATGCTGAGCTCCCTTATGGCAGGGCTGGGTAAGCAGCTGTTTGCCACTCCCCATCCAATGAGCCATTTTCTGGGGCAACCACTCCACCCTGCTGGCCACCTCTACAACAATTCCTAGCCCTGTTCTTCATCCCTCATGGCAGCTGCCCAGAGCCGGGCATGCTGCATTTTTATCCTCTTCAGAGGCTTTGCTCCGGATTTGAAAAGGAACAATCGGGGGGGGGGGGGGGGTGTTAGTCCCCTCTCTGGTCTGGCTCTTCACCTTTCCCCTGGGTAGGGGTGTGGCAAGCCCACCTGATTGGTGGGGACGGAAGAAATGCCCCTACCAATCACTTGAAACCTTTTTGAAAATTGATGTGCTGGGCTGCCGCCAACAAGGCCGCCACAGTAACACAATGCAAATATCAGTGTGCACCTTCTTCAGACATTAATGTCTCACAGCTCCCACTATTTCCATCACTGACCCTAGAGGTCTGTTTCCCAGTAAAGGAAAAATAAGTGACATGGAATCTAACTAACTACTACACGTGTGTGCCAGTCCTGGGACAGAGGCGGTATCATTGGGGATCAGGGGTCACTGGTAAGGGCACAAAGGAGCCAGAGATTCAGACAAGAGCTTGGGAAGGGGTTCAGGGAGCCAGAGGGGCAACAGGAACATGGAAAGAATATCTGTCTTGTTGGGCACTGCAAGGACTGCTCCTTATATATAGCAGCCACCCCCAAGCACTTCAACTAGGGCTGGCTCTAACAGCCGGCAGCCAGTCCCACCCAGTCAATCAGGGCCAGCTGGTGGCTTCTCAGTTCACCTACTGCCCTGAGTTATGTCTGGCAGGCCCAGAGAGCACGTGATCAATGCATCTGTTCAGCAGCTCCAGTCTACCCCCAATGTCAAGGTCCCAGGAAGATACACTGTCCTAACACCTGCCTCAAAAGATAAACAGGACAGCAGAGAAGCAGTGAAGGACCCACCTGCCCAAGCTTCTCTTTGAGGATTACTGCTTAGCAGAAGCAACAAGGTAGTGTTCTTCACAGACTAAAAATTTGCTCCTGTGCCTAGAAAATGAGCCTGGAGGACTAGGCATAACAGTGACTCCTGCCATAACAATAATTTTAAGTGCCAAATTCTGAACCAACTACAAGTAAATCAGCCAGTTATTTCACCTTCATTTTATTGGATTGTCGTGGAGTACGCACATCAGAACATTCACTATGGTGTACTAATGGTAGCAGCTAATGTATGTGTATGGTAATATATGTCCTATGTTGAAATACACGTCTCCTTCAGTGGCAAGTATGAAACCTTGGGAAGGACACATGAAATATCATAGCTTCAAGGGACAGAATGGCAGGGGAAAAGGAGGTGCCTTGGGTTTGACGGGTGCTCAGAAAACCTATTTGCATTACAGGAAAAGGAAAAGAAGTTCAGGTAGATAGATGCAGAGGGAGACTTGCTTGCAAAGCACTAGTATTTACAAAAATGCATGCCTGATGCAGAATATTAGCTTGTAGTAGTTCACTGGGGTGTGCCTGCTCCTTCAAGGGAGCTAGCAGCCTGCTTGCAGGTGGAGCACCGAGCTAATAAGGCACATGATGAGAAGAGGGCTCAAACTGGAGCTATATAAGCCTAGGGCCTCAGCCGGTTAGGGAGTTCTCCCTGGCAGCTGTAGGTGAAGGAGCTCCTGTCCCAGACAGCTACCTGGGGATAGTAAGCCAACCTCTTTGCTGCCTGCAGGAACAGTGAGGTTTGGGAAGCTCATAAGGAGCCCAGGCCGGGAGGTAGGCTGTATTAGGGAGTGAAGGTTTACACTCTTAAAGAGGCAAAGGATGGTTATCCCTCTATGTTTATGTTGTAGCCCATGGGCTCAGGGTTTATGTTACAGCTTAACCGGTGGTTTGGGTTGGAACTATAAGGGATGGTTATGGAGCTCCCATTAGAGCCTGGAGTGGGCAGAGTGTAAGGCCACAGGGGCTAGACAGAGAGGGCTAGGGGCCCAGTACCCAAAAGGGCCAAATATCAGATGGTAACACCCGCAAGGCTTTGGGAAGGTTAAGGTGTTGTGCAAAGAGCTCCTAAGGTGATCAGTGCCCAGCTGGGGTACAGGCAGGCTGAGGGAGCCTGCTGGTCTGGGGGCACAGGTTTATTATCGAAGGGACTCGGGGACCCAGTGGGGATCAACATAGGCTCAGGCTCATGCAGAGCCCACAGGCAGCCTCCCTTTTATAATCTTTAAGACCAAAGCCCAGCAGATGATACCCAAGGGAAGGGCTGCAGCCAAGCCTGAGCCAGGCAGGGATTGCATGTCCACCAGGGGGCATCACAGCTCCCCTGTAGCCACCAACATCCTGCATAACTCCATAGATCTCCAAGGCTGTAGATATGAAGGTGGGCATGCGTATCTCCCATTTTATCACTAAAAAACACAGGGTCACAAATAGAATCATAGAAAGGTTGAGCTGGAAGGGATCTCCAGAAGTCATCTAGACCAACCCCCTGCCTGAGGCAGGATGAGCCCCATCCAAGCCATCCTGTAAAAATCCATTGTCTAACCTCTTAGTAAAACTACCATCAACCCTGACACAATACAAGACATGACACCTGAACCTGCCACGCTTGAAGCAGGGGGAACACAGCAGCCAACATCCTGCTTCTGGAAAAGGTTGTTAATATAGGCTCAAGAGATCCCAGGTAGAGGACCATGCCCCCAACTACAGAGGAAAGCAAACTCCCACAGTCTGTACCGATCTGACCATCGGTTAAAATTCTTTCCTGAGCCCACATGTGGTGACTGGTCTGACACTGAGTGGAGGGGCAAGACCCTGTAGCCAGAAACCTCCAGGTTTAAGTCCCAGCAGGAGCACTGACACAGCCCAGTCCCAATTCCCAGCCTTGGGCAGCTAACAACTAATGCCTTTGAGCTAAAAAAGCCCCCCAAAACCAGTGTCACTATTCTAACAATGAAGAAGGTTTTCCTGATAGCCAGTATGTCACCTATCTTCTTACCAGTGACACAGGAGTTCAAGGGCAAAGCTGAAAATAAGAGCCAGGCATTCAAGATTTCCAGATGACACCACTGAACAACACTGGCATCCCAGAAAACCCACTGCCCTGTACTTTATTGATGTCCTTTGTGCACCTCGACCAAGCAGAGCAAAGCTGTTTTGACAGGATGATTTTGCCAGGGATTTCATACTTGGTTGCCCCCACTCATCTCCACACGGGGAGCTTTTGCCAAGTATGCGCTTCCGAGCAACGCAGGTCCAGATCTGTCACCTGCAAATGCAATTACTTCTCACTTGCCATCAACTTCATTAGTGATGGAAAGGGATGGCACTGGAGAGCGCTGCTTGTACAGGGGGCATTATTATCAGGCAGAGAAAAGAGCTGATTGGCCAAACCATATCTATCAAGCTTGGTGCAGCTCCTGGTGCCCCCTGTCTTTGAGAAGTAAGTTTTCTGGGCAAGATGAAGGTTTTGGAGAGATGAGGGAGGCTAAGTAATACCAACAGATAAATAAATAAAACAAATGACTTCATTGTAATATAGCTATATACACAGTACTCCGTGCCTTATTTCTTAAGTAAACTGGAGAAATGCGGGCTAGGTAAAATTGCTATTGGGTGGCTATATAATTGGCTCAAGAACCACAAGCAAAAGATAATTACAAATGGATCAGTCTCAGAATGGGAGGAGGTTTCAAGCCATAAGAGGCAAGACTGAGAGAGCTAGGTATGCTTAGCTTGGAGAAAAGAAGCCTAAGGGCAGACAAGATAAAAGTTTTCAAATATATGAAAGGCTGCTATAAAGAAGGGGAATGACAGTTCTCCCTTGCCACAGAGGACATGATACACAGAAATGGTTTTAAATCGCACTAAAGCAGGTTTAGATTAAATCTCAAGAAAAAAAAATCTTCCTTCCTGGTAGTAAAGTAAGGCAAAAGAATAGACTGCCCAGGAAAGTTATAGCATCTCCTGCATTAGAGTTTTTGAAGAGGAGGCTGGATAAGCATTTCAAAAGGATAAGTTAGGAGTAGCATCCCTGCATTTATGCAGAGATATGGACTAGATGGCCATTGAGGTCCCTTATAACTCTGTGATTCAGTGATCTTTCATACTTAAAAGCAGCAAATAAGGCATTTCAGAGAGCACTAATGTTGGCAGCAGCTGTTCAGTGTCTTGTGCAAGAAAATTATGGTAACCTTTTTTGAACAGGAGAACTCACCGCATTGAGAAAAAGAATTTGGGGGAAAAAAGTTGTGTGTTCATTAAATTAGAAACTATATTCTACTGCATAGGCTTAAGGTGGGGCAGAGGTAAGGTGACAAAGCCAACATTCAGCTTGGTATTTCTTAACTTTTGAGTGTTTTGCTTTGCAAAGAATCAATGACACCATCCTTCCACCTCAGATCCTGGGTTCTCTGGACAAGAAGTCAGAGCAAGGGAAAGTCTCCATCACCAGGTGTTGGCCACTTTCAAGAAGGTCCTCTATCTAGTCAGACAATGTAAGGGTAGGAAAAAACTGCACTCTAAAATGTATTTATTTTTTAGTGTATTTCAAAGTGTATTAAGGCAGTGGTTCTCAACCTTTTTTGTACCAGGACCCATTTGTAAACATCAATGGCCAGTCCTGACCCAGTACCTCTCACTCCTGACCCACTGCCCCTGCCCCCAGCCCCACAGTGTGTGGGGCCGCGGGTTGGTTGTGTGGGGCAGGGGGGTGTGGGGCATGGGCGCCCTATGCAGCCCTTCACAGGCTGGAACTCTGCCAGCCTACAAGGGAAAAGCCACAGTTTCCCATGTTTTTTCTCCTTTAAAGGAGAAACCTGAACAAGAAGCCTTATTAGTTGGTATAATTTCAACATTTCTTCATGTTCACCCATTTGGAGCAAGCATAGAGTACATCTATTCCTATTTATAGTGGCTGACCACTAAGATTTCTACTACTGAAGCGGAAGTTCTCATGACTCTACTCCAACATACTTTCAGTTTTTTTAAGTTTGTTGAGCCATTTTTAAAATCTGTTTGCAACCCTTTCATACATTCTTGCGACCCACTTTTGGGTTGTGGCCCACAGATTGAGAAATGCCGTTTTAAAGAACAAAACAAAATTACATTGGCCATCCATTGGGTTTAAACCTAGCATCTTTGAGCTGCAAAGTCTACTGCTGTGTGAACCTAAGGGTTTACTACCAACACCAACAGGCCAACCACCTGTAACAATGGTGGAGTACCCCTGTCTAATATACCAAATAGTCAGATAAATAGATTTGACAAAGTCTTCAAGGACTTTGAAAACTAA
The DNA here is from genome assembly GCF_001723915.1 of Gavialis gangeticus. Taxonomy (NCBI): domain Eukaryota; kingdom Metazoa; phylum Chordata; order Crocodylia; family Gavialidae; genus Gavialis; species Gavialis gangeticus. The sequence goes on from NW_017728983.1 coordinate 2,423,927, forward strand.
GTGGTTCACCTAAGTGCCTGAATTGTGGGCCTGCCACATTTAAATGTTTCTCTCCTGTTTCTATTCTACCAGAAGTGAAATTTTGCATTTCATATCCCCCTTCTGTACAGTGAATGGCTGCTACTTACATGCCTCCTCTTGTCAGGATTTGAGCCATTCAAAGCAATAAGGACTGTGAGCTTTCGAGTTATTAACAACAGTGAGTGGGAAGTGGGGAGATACATTCAAGGTCTCCTGGCTGCCAGTCTAGTGCACGAAGAATATCTGGTGCGGGAAGGCCTGCTTTCTTTTTTGACTGTCCCATTCTTGTTTTTCTGCTTCTTTCAGAAAAACACAGGAGACTCACTGAGGCAGATGAGCATGCCCAGTGCCAATGAAATGCTTAGAGAATTGAAGCTCTTCCAACCAGCTGCACGTGCAAATAATTTGAACGTGCTTATAACTTAGTTCAGTTTAAATTGTTTTTATGGTAATAGCAAAATGCCGTCAGGAGTATCCCTCTGCTAATGGTCAAGGCCCTGCTCTGAATGTATAACCTGCTAGCATTACTTTTAAATGGTTAAAAAACACTGGTTAAAACTGGCAAACCTGTTTATTTTTAACTGGTTGCATTCTTCAATATGGATGAACTGTTTTTGCAAAAATCGTCAACAATATTAAATCAGCCTGAGGCAGGCTCTCAGCTTGGAAAATGTCAGCAGGAAGAGCTAGGGTTGGTAAAGTTATAAGCAGCTGAAAAATAGTCAAAAAGTGGGATGTGTGAAAGAGGCCCTCAGCAGCTTGTTCTCAGCAGCCCATCCCAAGAATAGCTGCCCATGACTTGTTGCTGGGACCTCAACTACTGCAGAAGGGTCCGTAGAAGTGGGCTAAGAAGGAAGAGGTCTCTACAAGGCTTTCTTCACAGATTTACATCTCAGACATTGTACTGGAAAAGCCAATACCCACAAATCAGCAGGCTCTTGAAGAAAGTGCACAAACCCCAGGAGATCCACAGGAAGCTAGAGAGTTGTGTAGGGGACATGTGCCTGGTAGCCACGTCTTGAGTATTTAACAGCATAGTTCCAATGGATCATGATATCAAGAATTTCTTGGATCTGATCACCCCAGGGCATCCACCAGATTTAAATCTGTGTTGAAAATATGGCTGTACAGGTTGGATAAAAGTCATGGAACTTGAGGAGGGGGCAATGTCTCCACTTCTGGTTCTGCCTGCATACATTGCAGGACTAACTACTCGATGTGCCTGCTCCTTCTTCCTTCCTTGATTTTCATCCCCTCACAAAACTATTTCCAAGGTCCAAAGAAGGGGTGACGGAGCTGCAGACATTTTGCCCACCCCTTCCATGCAAGGTTGAGTATGGGTGTTGCGGGGGGAAACGACCTGTCTCTTGGTTCAGATTTTACTCCATGTAGTAACCACTCCCCAAAGGGAATTAAATACAGTGAGAAGATTTATTCATTGTGAATGTTTCTTATAGGAACGTAAGACCTGAGCCATTTATTTACAGCGTGCCATCTGAAAAGAGCTAAGAGAACTACCAAGGGCTGTGCTAATGCCTTGAGTCTCTGTACTGGCAGGAAATAAGTTTGGTGAATTAATGTCAGATGAACCCAGGAAGTGGAACATGCCTCAGCTTTCCCAGTGGTTCATGGAATTAATCTCATTACAAATATTTTTTTTCATTCATCTTGTCCTGTCCAGTCGAGTCGAATAGGTTCTTTTATCCTAAATAACCTCATAGCATCTTAATGCTTTCAACAGTGTATTATGCAACTTGACTTAGCAACTTTTGTTATGTAAGATCTGTTCTTGCTTTCTATGCCAAAATGAAAATTGAGTGCAGTGAGCGAGACAATCACAGGGCATCCGCTAGACTTAAAGCAAGGATCTGTATTAAGCATACACTGCTGCAGGGAGGGTAAGCTCCATGAAGCTAGACAAAGAAGCAGCATCTTCTGCCCCCAACCCAGGGACAGGGAGTGTTTTATTTCATTTTCTTTTTTATGGTGTTCACAATAGTTTGTATTTCTGTTAGAGCAGGATCAAAGACATATGTACAGTATTTGTGTTTCAGCAGAAGTTTAGGAAATTTGTGATGGTCCTTAGATGCTGGGGGACCTCATTCCAATGCCGGCACTAGCCTCAGAGAAAACTCTACCTCTTGCATACACTAGGGATATCCTTGAGGAGAGTCCATTGTGCCAGTGGAGTGAAGCTGTTGATCATGACTTCACTCCAGAGGATTTAGCCAGATGTCCTGGGTCCAGGCCACAGAGTGTCTTGAAGATAACAACTGAGACTAGGAGCTTGATTCACAAGTTGGTGGAAAACCAATGCAGAGAGGTGACATGGCATCTGATATGTTCCTGTGTGGCTGGTGAGATGTGATGAATCCTTCTGGTCTGGGGTTTTGTAAATACTGCAGGCTTTGTGACAAGGTATAACACATTACTGTAGTCCAGCTAAAAGCATTAATAACCAAGAACGGGTCATCAGCTGTTAAGATGGGACAGTATCCCAGAATGTAGGAAGCCATACTCACAGATGTTTTTATGTGAGAGTCTATTATCACAGTGAGGGATGCTATACTGGAGACTGAATTGACTCGTTATAGCCCTGCCCAGGCACTGGCTCAGCCTCCTGAAGAAGGAGAGAAGGACTTGGCCAGCTTCCAGGCTCTACAGTACCAGTAAGCTTGCCTGCCTGGACACCACTGAAGGGCAATGCTTGAAGCCACACTTTGGCATTGCCCTTCAGCAGTGACTTAAGGTCTTTCTTTTACTTTTTTGTTAGGGGTCTTGTGAATTTGTATTGTGTGTGTTGGGGGCAGGGGGAGCAGTTAGATGTATCTGAGGGGCAAGGGAGTGAGCACTCTGTAGAAGTGGAGTTGTAGGCTTCGAGGTGACATTGGAGGAGGACTGGAGGTTTTCTTCTGCAGCTGAGGTGGTGTGGTGGGAAGGGGTGGGCATAGAGTGGAGGTAGATGGGAAAAGGTTTCTTGTAAACGGATCTGAGTGGCAGTTGGGAGGCACGGTTGGGATTGGCAAGAGGGTTTTCTTGTGTGGGGGACAGGGAGGGGAGAAGTTTTTGGAGGGTTCTTAAGTTTTGGAGTGTTGTTTGGGTAATGCTATCTGTAGGCTGTTTACTGTATGTCACTCTGAGCTTTTTGGATAGGGCACAATATAAATCAAATAAATAACTATTATGCACCAGGGCTCTTCTAAATGCTTCTTTCCACCTGTCAGAGCCACTTCAGTCGTGCTGAGCTTCAGCTTCTAG
>NW_017728983.1:2432205-2453882 GCF_001723915.1 Gavialis gangeticus
GGAGGGTTGTTTGGGTAATGCTATCTGTAGGCTGTTTACTGTATGTCACTCTGAGCTTTTTGGATAGGGCACAATATAAATCAAATAAATAACTATTATGCACCAGGGCTCTTCTAAATGCTTCTTTCCACCTGTCAGAGCCACTTCAGTCGTGCTGAGCTTCAGCTTCTAGTTCAGCTTTAGCCTGCTGCTTTTCATCCATGCTTTTTTTCCAAGCATGGGGCTGTCTTGGTGGCAGTGGTGTGGTCACATGTGGCAGGGCATCTGTCATCTGACCAGTTCTCCTACCAGCTGCTCCTAGATGTTGAAGTGGGATGGAGAGAGGATTGATCCCTGTGGAACTCCACCAGTCAGGGGTCCGGGGGGGTGGTGCCATTCCCCATCCCCACTCAGTGGGTACATCCTACCTGGAAGGATTCAGACCATTTCAGTACATGCTCTAGTCTCCTGCTACCTCTCTGAAGTGAGATAGCAGTATCTCGTGAAAGCTTATCATTCAACTGGATCGATGGCTGGATTTTTAGCCTCTGTCTCTTTATCACATCACTCTCCACCTACACAGCCCTTCACTAGAAATTGGTGATGCTGCAGGGAGAGCTGTAGCACAGAGATCTTTGCTGAGTAATCTCAGTGGCTGGTGTTACATGCCAAGGCCCTAAAGCTTATGGAGTAGGATGTTGGTCTCAGCTTGTAGTCAACCTGAGGTCCTTGTGTCACACAAAGTCGGTCCTGTCCTGATACCCAACTCTGCCAATCACATCATACACTGGAGGATAGACAGGATCTTATCTCAGAGCCCTTGTCTTCCTTTGTCTCCCTCTAACTAGCTAGCTAATACATGAGGGCCCATCTCTGAGTTCTCACCTCTTCTAAATTAGGAAGATTCTCTACATTATAACTGTTATCACTACAGAGGGCCATCAGGAAGCTGGTGCTCCGTGAGCACAAGCCACCCAGCCCTGTGCAAGCTGGAGAGGCAAAGCAGCACTCTGGGATATATCAGAAGAAGATTAGTGATGCCAGATGTCTGCCAGCCAGGAGCCCACAGTGAGGGGAGGGAGATTCTCCACTGGCCATCTCAGAGTATATCCAGTCTACTTTGCACTGCTTATACTGCACAGGTAAATTTAGCAAACGGGAGAGTGCATTCCCAAAGTTCACTGACTTCAGAATTACTGGGGTTCCTTCTGTTAGTGATTAGGTGTCACTCCATTATAGTCCTAGTCTATCACCCAAAACACAAGGAGGTACTATCCCTCTATTCTCGTTTTGCCCACCCCTTCTCCACACATGCCCTAATCTCCTTTCCTCTACTCAAGGCTGGACCCGGACAAAGAGGCTCTTCCAGCAGACGGACTAAATTGAAGACAATCCAGGGATTAAAACACCCTCCCATTTCTGGGAAACCAACTGGCAGAAGTTTCCTTCCCAAATCCTGTGTAGTCAGTTGGAAAGCTAAATTGTCAGTCTCTCATTTTAAACATTTATGCCTCAGTCTTAATTCTCTGTGGATCTGATTAAACTGACAGAGAAATGAAAGCTGAAAAAGTGCTTATTACAGAATGAGATGGGGTGAAATGAGACAAAAAAGGGTCACGGCGAACAACGTGTTTCAAAGCCTTCTGAAATTCCATCATCCAATAAGCCTAAGTGTCTACTTAGAGACGAATGGGTGGAACCTGCAATAAAACCAGCTGCTGACAGCTCATTAGTTTTCATTCCAGCACATCAGCAGTATTAGTGCAAGCTAGAGGCATCCCCAGAAGCAGCTTAAATGGTTGGTGAGTCCAGTCCAGTAAGAACAATGATCCAAAGGAAAACTGTGGACCTGAAACTTCAAAAGAGTCATTAGGAATCAAATAGATCATTCACAGACTTGCTGATTTTGAAGGCTCTGGCTTATATTCATATAGTCCTGCCTCCTTTTGAGATATGGGTTCAGAAGAAAAGGGAACCGATATTCCATCAGAACACCAGAGCTTGCTGTAAGCCTTTCACCGGCTATATGTGTGTTCCCAATATGCTGCAAGACCCATGTGTTTTTAATAAAACATAAGGGTTGCCTTGGACCACAGGAAAGAGTTGTTCCATTATTTAGGCATGTGGCAGCAGTCTTGTGTGTTAAGGAGCCTCTGATGTGAAGCTAAGTTTTAACCAAGCCAGAATGCATGCCATCTTTTCATTTTGCCTTGAAGCTTGTTGATACTTTTCTGCAGCAATGAAAAGTATTTGCATTGTGTTAATGTAGGACCTAATTTTGAGCCAAGATGAAGAGATGAAACTGCTTTAAAACACTGGAGTTGCTCCCATCCACATCAGGTCTGAAACAGACTCAGAGATTATAGTAGATCTCGTACTCTTCCATCTTTACTCCTGGCATTAGTTTGCAAAAGCAATAATGACTTGTAGAAAAAGCCCATCATGAGATCCTATAATTGAGCTTGTGAGCCAAAATCTGCCCTGATTCTTACCTCAACCTGTGCTGTCTCAGAGGAGTCAATGCAAAACACTTAGCCACACTAGACTTCCCCTAATGATAGAATGGGGAATCAAGGTGGCTTGTACAGAAATTATACATAATTTGCTTATAGTTGTTCCTCTTCCCTTTTCTCTGACTTATGTCTGTTTTTTTATTGTGAGCAGCAGGGACTGGCTTTGTTGAATATCTAGACATCACTTTGTAGATAACGAGTACCACCATAAATAGATCATAATAACTGAGTTATTTTGGGACTGCGTTTGGACCTGTGGGTTTACCTGGGGTGTATGTCAGTAGAATTATGCTCTGCGTGTCACATTTGTGTCTGATAATGTTACTGAAAAATGTTTGATTAGTGCACAGAAAAACTGGAGAGAAAATACTCACTAGGACTATGTAAGGTACTTGTGTGAAGATGCTTCTTGATGGATTATGAACAGCAAAGATTAGACCAGGGACCTTTGGTGCTAAAAGCCTGACCTTATGTTGCCTAAATAAGATGCCAGTTCAGTTAGAAGGCCCCTTCATGATGTGGCTAGTCATTTATAGGTAAGGAGTTTACTAGGCAGTATACTTAGCAGTCTGTCATGCAAAAGAGTACTGTACAAATGATAACTTACATTGACACTTGTACTGTACAAATGACATGTAGATAGGCATATTATCTTCAAACCACTCTACAGGCACTAACAACTTCCTTATAACCACTCAGTTCAGTGACTACTTCAGAAGGGACCCTCAGGAAGTACCAGCTCTCAGCTTGGCAGTCCATGGATCATTTTTTTTTATGAGTAGGAACAGTCCCACACCATTGTGTATGCAACTGGGTTTATATACTCTAACACCCTATAGAGTTGAGGTAACCAGCCAAATAAGTGGGTCTTGTGGCATCTGAAGAATAAATTGTTCTTTACATTCATGCCATGCTCTAAGAACGAGGTGCCTAAGACCTCTGCTGCAGTCACTCACTGGAGAGAATACAAGCTTGCATACCTGAGGCTTGTCTATGGAACCAAAGGGACCCCTTACATTTCCCACAGCACATTTGGTGGCAACATACATACTTGTACACACCTTTCCCACTGGACCTCTGATCCTCAGACTAATCAGACTTCACTGTTGTGGATAAGAAGGACAAGACAGCCAAACTCATCAGCACTGTCATTCACACCAGAGGACAATGTGTAATGCACTATCAAAGAGAAGCTAAAAGGTGCCATAACTTAGTCATAGAGTTTGAAGACCTAGCATGCCTCAACAAGATGAGCCTGGTTCCAGCAGTCCTAAGCTCAAGGAATTTGCAACCAAAATGAGCAAAACAAGGTAGGAGAAATATACAGTAATATTATCCCAAAGCTGATCATAGGACTTACGCAGACCAGCTGGTTAACTGACCTCGAGTCCTTGCTATTGCCAGCAGCCATGTACCAATAATAAATGCTAAGCCCAAAAGGGTCCCCAAGAACGTCCTTTCCATCCATCAACACCACAAGCCACAAAATGCCCACTACTAGTCCATAAAAAAAATATAGGGTCCTTAATACAGAACACCCTTCCCTCAGTAAAAATAACATCCAAAAACCAAACCAAAAGAACAGAGCTTCAAAAGTACTATAGCTTGCCACAGGGAAGAGCAGTTGAGGCACCACTACTGACATAACCCTGGCTAATCTCTCATCACTATCTGTAGCCAAAGTGTGATGCATAATCTGAAGGGAAAACAGATTCTGGGTCTGCATTCAGAGTGGGGAAAATATTGTTTTTGGTACCTCGAGGCAAGTAGCAGAAGCCCTTAAGCACAAGATAAATTGATGAAATATGATTAAATCAATTACAATACAAATCTGGTCCAGAGAGCTGAAGAGGATGGCTGCTGATCAATGGAAAGAAATCTAATTCAGAAAGGGCTATCACAAGTCCCTGGCCCAGCCTGTCTTATACACAGGGATCTGAGGTACAACACAGTTGAGTAAAATGCCTGCCATGGTTCAGAACCCCTCTTTGTCTAGTCCAAGTGTCCTGTCCCAGTCCATAACAAGCAGCAGACAATTCAAAAGAAGCATGCTCTAAACCCCATTAGTCAGAGGTTGGTGTCTCTATTGAAGTGGGAAGGTTTACAGTCATTTCAAGGCTCTTGTGTCTTTCCTGGTACTTCCCATTGTCATACTGCATATTCTTGTTCCTCATCTGTATCCTTGATTGCTTTTGACAAACAGGAAGAGCAGTGATTGTTTGATTAGCAGTGGAGTATAATTAGGGAGGATTTGATAGCAGCCTTCATATAGAAAAGGAAAAGTTACATAAGGGATGGAGATCAATTGTTCCATGTCCACAGGGGGCAGGACAAGAAGTTATGGTAAAGAGTTTACACAATTGCAAAAAAAGGACAATTATAGGTTGGATATTAGGAAAAGCCATTTAACTGCAAGGGTTGTTAAGTGCTGGAAAAGATTACTAAAGAAGATTGTAGAGTCTATTAAAAGGTAGCTAGACCAACATTAATCTTGGATGGGGTTTAAACAAAGATGATACATTTGAAGTTTTACCCCACAGCCAGATTGCCATAAACTACTCCAAGAATAATAAGACAGGTGGTTTTGTCTTCCTCTTTAGTAGGGGGGAGGAAAATGGTACTCTTCCTTGAATCTCTTGTGCATATTTAAAAGTTAGTTCCTGTCCTTGCAATAGCAGGGCATTAACAGTGCCCTTGTTCCCCAGCTTTAGCTATGAAAAATTAACATGTTTGTGATGTTGAAAACATTGGGCTTGGTAGCAGGCTAGCTGTTAGAAAAGCTTTTCAGGAAAAGGTTAGACAAGCACTTGTCTAGAGTGGTTTAGATAACAATGATCCTGCTTTGAGCAGGGTTTGGCCTCGATGACCTCCCAAAGTCCCTTCCAGCCTACCTTTCTATGATTTTATGATGCTGCATTCATCATGGATCAGACTAAATGAACTTGCATGGTCCCTTTGAACCCTATTTTTAATAAGAGTCTAGGTATTTGGGTGATGGAGCACCTATGGCCTCTTTGAAAGGAGCATGCTACTGAATGCTGAGAAGGATTAGTTCCTCTTCCCTGACTGAGTGCAAGATAATACAAGCAGTATGTGGGGAATCATATCTTTATGTTTTGGGTGTGAAACGGCTGGAACCCTTTACATGAATGCCACCCGTATGACTCCAGCGACTGGCAGTGTGAAACAAATGGTGTTTGTGGTAACTGTAGTTTCATATCTATAGCAAGTGCCTGCAAATACAGTAGTTAAGCTCTGCAGAGAAAGCCAAGCCATCGGTCATGACAGCAGTTAGCTCTCTACCATCAGTAATTTAATTCTCTTTATCAAGATGGAGAAGGAGAGGTAGGTGGGGAGAGGGGTCTAAATGAATAAATTAAGCCACTGTTCAACCAAAAGCTCAGACCATGACCCTGTCTCTTAAATAGGACACCATGGACCTCTACGAGTGACACATGGCCCCTTTCAGCCATTGGATGGAAGCTGATTTGCACCTGGTGTCATAATTAATATGAAATTCTTCCTCTCCACTCCTACCTCCCTTGGCCTCTCCAATCCCAGACCTCATTAGGTTCTGTAATGAAGAGGAGCACCGTGTACTGCAGGATCGTCTCTCTCTCTCCGACACCAAATGACCACTACATAATGCTGAGCCTTGCCTGTCACCTGTTTTTTTATGACTTGTTCTCTGATTGGTTATTCCTACAGTAATACTATCACTCTGGTGGGTTTATTTAAAGTTGAGGTTAACACCTTGTCACAGAGACTCAAGGTTTAATAAACGGCTAAAGCAAACTGGTGGTTTCACCATTTTAATATCAGCCTGCAGCCGGAAATGGTTATGCAGGAGAAACCCTTGGTGGGATGTCAGTATGCAGACAGCCCAGAGCTTTCTTTAGCAGCTGTTCCACTCAGCTGTTGAAGAAATCACTTTTGGTAAAAGGGACTAAATATAGCAAGCTAAAGAGGAACAAACAGTGCCCTGGGTCAGTAGAGACACTTACGGGCCAAATTTTATTCTACCTTTTAAGCTCCCCAGTCAGTGGCACCACCCATACTATTCCACCCTGCCTGAGTGCCCAAAATACTGTTAGTGTGTCTACTTTGTAAGGCACCATCATCTTAGCCTTAAAACTAAGCCACAAAAAGCAGCAAGGAGTAGCCTCCAGCCCTATTTTTTGCAGTAATGGTTCTTCAAGGACTCAACCAGGTGGAATAAAAGTGGGCTTATCTAATAGATGTACTAGGATTAGGCCCTAAGTGCATAAACAATCCAGCAGAGATTTAGGAAAAAACTCCTCTGTCTTCCCTGTTTCCAAAATCCATCTGTATCAGCAAGGCTTTTGCAGGCCAGGCCAGGCCAGTCTGTCACAGCTTGGTGTCCTTGACTTGCACCTTTCTCTCTCAGTCCCTATGCAACTCCAGAAGCTTTCTGCTTTTTAGAACAGACTGGCTTTCCAGGCTCTGTATATTTAAGACCAGACTCTCAACACTCACAGGTATTCAGCACCTTTCAGTAGGCTTTCAGAGGAATTTTGAGATGGGTTTTTATTTGGGAAAGCAAAGTGCACAGTCCAGCTCAGAGGGATTGGGGTTTGTGTGGGGAGAGGTTCATTGACACATTGTCAGTATTTTCAACAAGATTTCAGGAACCTGTGCTTTTGCTTTATGAATTAGTGACTCAAGTGGTTGGAGTTAGCATGGTTTCCTGGGCATTTTCTGTTCTTAAGACTCCTGCATCCTTTATAGACATTGCATGACTAATAATGCTTTCATTTGCTTGGTGTAAGCCACATGGGGAGGAGATGCCTGTATCTTTGTCACCTTCTGATGTCTGGTTCACACAACTGCTTACGAATCTGCTTCTTGCTTTGAACTAAGGTTTTGGCTGGGATTTTCAAAGATGCCTCAAAATGCTGCTGGGCACCTAGATCCCTTAGGTTGGTTTTGTGCCCTGCTGTGCTTAGTCCTTTTGCCTTGATATAGGTAGAGGTTTTATTCAGTTCTGCAGATCTGGAGTTAAAATCCCTTTGCTGACCCAAGTAAAGCCAATCCCTTTGCTGACCCAAGTAAGGAATCTGTTGTAGCCAGTTTTGAAGCTGCTTGCACATAATTTTGCTTATTACTAGTCTGTAGCTTAAAAACTTTTTCATGTGGTCAGAAATTCCCTAGATGCCATCCCCAGAGGATTCTCGCACAGGGTGAGATTTTCAAAGCCCTAAAGGATTTAGATGCACAAATCCCACTGGCTTTCAGAGGGTCTTGTACTCCAAATTCCTGATGGGCCTCTTGAAAATGTCTGCCACTCTTTTTATGTGAAGGAGCTTGCAAGAGCAGCCCCGTGTACAAGCGCTTCTGTCTGACGCTGGAAGCTTGATGCGCACGTTCTGTGCTGCCTGATTATATCAGCAGATGCAGAGAGCAAGCAGGGGTTAAAGGAGATGTTGTTCACTACCCAGGCTTTGCTCCCTGTATGTTCTGCAGCAGACTAATGAGACTTACAGAAACAGATACACTGAGCCAGTAAGTGCCCCTGCAGTCATCAGCATTCACCCTGTCCCAAGAGAGATGCTTTGCAGCCTGCATAATTCACCCTGGAATAATTCAAGAGAATGAGAAGTGCAGCTATTATGTTTTCTTTTTTAGCTAGTGGTTGGGGTTCCCCTGAAGTGCTCAGTGTTGGCCTGATTGATCACTTCCCCCCACCACCACACCGTATAATTACAGAGAGAAAGAAGGTGTCATAGGCAGAGCCTGCCAAAAGCAGCTACTGCTGCAAAATCCAGATACTCTCTTGGTGAACACCGCATAAAGAAAGGGACTTATTTCTTCTCCCAACCAAGCCCAAACATCTTCTCCCATGTTGGCAGAGGATGATCCAGAGAGGGTGCAGGACTTTTGAAGACTTTAAGCTCCTGAAGCAGGGAAGAATTCCCTGCTGACTTCCTATCCTTGCTCAGTGGGACCTCCCCTCCCTTTGCCCACTGCTGCTGCTGTCCCCACTGTCCCTGGCTGACCCTGGGGCAGGGAGGAGGGCTCTGGATCTCCTCCTGCCCCACTCCAGCTGGGCTGCATGGGACTTGAGCTCAGCTGGGAACAATGGCAGTGGTGATGGGTGGGCTTCCCCTCCCTGCCCAGTCCTCTTGGGTGTTTCCCCATCCTGGGAGCACACAGAGGAAAGAGGGAACTTTCCTGCTACTGCCTGCAGCCAAGCCTGGCTGCCTGCATAGTTGCTTCCCATAGCCATGGATGGAGCAGGGCAGGAGCAGAAGAAGGGTCTTCACTTCCCACACCCAGCTGTATAAGTAACAAGGACACAGAGGAGAATGGGAAGGCAGGGGATGTGCTGCTGACATCCTAGAGGAAGGGAGTGTGGGAGATTTTTACCTGATTTGGGGACTTTAATAAGTCCCCAGCTCCTGCTCTCACAGCATGGTCTTTCCAAAGGGTGGGGGAAGGTTGGGATAGGTGGGGGGGGAGGCAGCAGCCAGCCTGACAGAGCTGATTCCTGCTCTCATGCTCCCTTTTCTAAAAACCTAAATCCACCTCTGTGTGTTGCTATCCTCTCCACAGAGCATTAATAGATGGCTGATGCAGTGGGTTTCAACCTTTTTTTCATTTGCAGATCCCTTTGGAAATCTTGAATGGCAGTGCAGACCTCTTTGAATGGAAAGTGTGGGTATGCGCATACTTTTGTTTGATCACGGTCATCTTTCACAGACCCCTAAGACATAGTCTGTACACTCCCAGGGCTCTGTGGACCACAGGTTGAAAACCACTGCCCTGGTAAAGCCTTCCGTTATGTTTCCTCTTGCATTTGTAACCCTACTCCTGTTAGGGGCATCTAGCTGAGCTGTGGTGCCACAGGATGGGAGAAAGCAGACAGTGCCTCATTTTCCCTTGCTTGGAACACAACACAGAGGGGTGGTCCCTAGGGGAAGCCGTCATCAAGAAGACCCAAGTGATCTTTTCCTCATAAAGTGAAGCCCAGGAAGCATGGCAGCCAGTCGAGGCTTGCAACTGGAGGACAGAGCCAAGAGACAACTGGGCCATGTCTACAGAGCACAGTGTGCTCTAGAGTGGCATCTGCAACCCCCCTGTGCTGCTCCTGACAAGCTGCTTCCTAAACCAGTTGCTGTGTAGCTGTGTCTGTGCAGCTCACGGGGCAGATGAATGCACACTGCTGCAGGATGGCACTGGCTGCCCCCCCCGACCAATTAGCCTGCCACCTTGCGTGGTTGTGGATGTCCCTCTGCCTGCCCAGATAAGAGCCTTGCTGGAGTGATGCTGCCTACTTGAGAACACTGCTCTGGAGCACAGGAGTCTCACTTTGTAGACATGGCCTTAGAGGGGCAAGGGCTGAACTGCCCAGGGAGCTGCCGAAGGGGAAGGACAGTGGCTTTGGTCTTTGATGTGAGCACAGCTGACATGGAATCACTGAAACCTGGTAAGCGTGAAACCCCTCCCTGGTATTTTTAGAGAGCCACTTTGTAGAAGGCACATTTGAGCATCTGAGGATTACAGCCTGATTTCTGATGCAAATAGCTGCTTGGTGATAGCCCAGGCAGAGGGAAGCGTGTTTGTTACAATGGCACATTTGTGAAAAATTGTCAAAATAAGGCTTATTTACAAAATAGGGCAGAGTTCCTCCTGTTATGTGTCACAGGAACAAACCTGAGGCTAGGAGGCTCCATGTGCTAGCAAACAGGGCACTGGTGTCACGCCCCTGGGCCCTGCCACTAACTTGCTATGTGACCTTCAGCAAGTCACTTCTGTTCCTCCCACTCCCAAGACCTTTTCAGGTCTTGTCTGTTTAGAACGAAGGCTTTTTTGGGACAGCTACTGTCTCTTACAATGTGTCTCTCTATCAGCCAGCCTAGCAACTCCTTGATCTTACCCAAGTCCTCGGGCATTTGCATAGTATAAATCAGAATCACACATCTAGTGCTAGCTGAGCTATCTACCGAGGAGGGAAGCAGAGTTTAGAATTGCTAAACCTCACACCATAATTAATTGAATAGAAGGGAAAACTGTGCTTTCCTCTCATCTCTTCCTTTGTCTGTCTCTTACATTGGGGTAGGACCGACAAGGCAACTGTCTGGACTCCTAGGACTGACAACATCTTTCTTTGTGCTCCCCTGCTTTCCTTTCTTCTCCCCTCCCAGCACAACTGAATAATGTGATTACTTTGCAGGCCATGTCCTTAACTGAAAATCAATCATCCCTATCACGGTCTAATGAAAGCCACCTTAGTTTAAGAGCAATAATAGTTCCTAGAATCAACCTTATAATAATGGGTTATCAAAGTGAGCAATATGTTATCACATGGTGAGTTATAACCTTTAATATTCAAGGCACTCAACCCAATGAAAGCAGTAACCTGTTAATCAACAGTGGAATAAGAACACCAGATCTATGCTCCATGATGCTAATTTGAGAGGTGATGCACACATTATTCTAAAAACAACACTCTTGATTTCAGACCCCAATTAGGGAAGGCAAGTGACAACAATGCATATACCTATCACATCATTCACAAAACACACGTACTGTACTTAGGAACAAGGGATTGAATAACTCAGAGGATTTGCAAACCTTACCTTTGCTCAAACAGGCTACCTATACACGTGCTTGGGGAGACAGGGGGGCCATGTTTTAATTAGAGTGGTTCCCAGAGAGCTTCTCTAATTAAAACACCACAGTGTCATGTGTATTAAGCACCTACACATTTAAAAATGGCCACGGGATGCTTTAACTAAAGCTCATTCAATGTGGTTTTAATTAAAACATGCCAGCGGCCATTTTTAAACCAATGGGGGCTGATACAAGTGACGCTGTGGTGATGCTAGAGCATTCTAATTAGAATGCAGAGCAGACTTAATTAATTGAATTCTAGTTAGCATGTATCAGTGGACATGTATAGGCACCCAGAATGAGCAAATGCTTCTTTATGAAGTACGGAGGGATGCCTATTTCATAGGAACCCTAATGCCAGCTGGTCAAAACAACCCCTATATAGAAGCTAGAAAAGAGCAAGAATATTTCACAGATTATTGGGAAAAACTGCTGTACACATTGTGCAGTGCTGAGCACCGTGGCATCCTAATCTTAGTAGGTCACTAGGCATTATCATAATAAACATAACAAATGGCTGGACTCGATGATCCTCTGGGGTCCCTTGCAGCCAAAATGTCTATGAAATCTATGAGATATATATATATTTTAAATAATGAGCTCTAAAAAGTATCGATCCTACTCATAGTGCCTGGTATCTCAATCCTTAAGTTGTTCAAAGGTTTAGGGAATTGCACAGCCTGTTTTGGTCCTGGTTACTAGAGTATCTGAATATCTCAATATTTTTAATGGGTTTATCTTCACAACACCCTTACTACATGAGAAGTGCTATTATCAAATGGGAACTGAAGCACAGCCCATGGGAACTAGATGCTTAATACCTTTTTAAAAGCTGGGCCAAAGTGACTTGTTCAATGACACAGAGGACTATGAAACTATGACTTCTGTGCCAAAGAAAGCACTTTGTCTCAAGTGACCAAAATCCTGAGTTAACCTATCAAGTGGAGTGCCCCAGGAGTCAGTCTTGGGGCAGCTTTTGTTCAATGTCTTCATCAACCACCTGGAAGATGGCATAGAGTGCAGCCTTAGCAAGTGTGCAGATGACCCAAAGCTGGGGGGAGTAGTAGATATGCTGGAGGGTACAGCTAGGATTCAGAGTGACTTTGACAAATTGGAGGATTGGGCCAAAAGGACTCTCATGAGGTTCAACAAGGACAAGTGTAAAGTCCTGTGCTTAGGACGGATCAGTCCCATGCACTGGCACAGATTGGGGGCTGACTGGCTGGGCAGCAGCTCTACAGGAAAGGGCCTGGGGTTACAGTGGACAAGAAGCTGAATATGACACAACAGCGTGCCCTTGTTGCCAAGGACGCTAACAGCATCTTGGGCTGCACTGGTGGGTATGTTGCCAGTAGGTCAAGGGAAGTGATTATTCCCCTCTATTCAGCACTGGTGAGACTGCAACTGGAGTACTGTGTTCAGTTTTGGGCCTCCCACTACAGAAAAGATGTGGACAAATTGGAGAGAGTCCACCAGAGGGCAACAGAAATGGTTCAGGGGCTGGGGGACTTAACTTGTGAGGACAGGCAGAGAGAACTGGGCTGATTTAGTCTAGAGAAGAGAAGGCTGAGGCGGGATTTAATAGCAGCCTTCAGCTCCCTGAAGTGGGGTTCGAAAGAGGATAGAGCTGGACTTTTCTCATTGGTGGCACATGACAGAACAAGGAGCAACTGTCTCAAGTTGCAGCAAGGGAAGTTTAGGTTAGATATTAGGAAAAAAATTTTGACTAGGAGGGTAGTAAAACACTGGAACAGGTTTCCTAGAGAGGTTGGGGAATCTCCATCCTTGGAGGATTTCAAAACCTGACTAGACAAAGCTTTGGCTGGGATGATCTAGCTGTGGCTGGTCCTGCTTTGAGCAGGGGTCTAGACTAGATGTGACCTCCTGAGGTCCCTTCCAACCCTAACTTTCTATGATTCTATGACCTCTTTCTGGCCACTCCCTTATAATCTGTGCCATAGTTTGATTAAGAATTGCTAAATCACCATGGTGAGTGTTTTGCTGTTTCTTTTTTTATTTTTATTGAAACTTTGGGTGCAGGATTCAGGGGATTTTACCAGAATCATGTTTAAAGGGGAAAAAAGTAAATTTTGAATAGTTGTGATTATTAAGAATTACTTGACCTCAGGAACCCTGGATGTTCCAAAGACATTAAAGAATAAGAACTCAAGGGTCCTGAAACCTCTCTTTTAAAGCCAATCTTATGAGGATTTGGGGCTTATAATTCATGGTTGCTCAATGCTTAAGTTTGAATATTGAATAGCCAAGTTTGAAGTACTCATTCACATGGAAATAGAAATGTAGTCAAAGTTATGTAAACTTTGAGCTGGAACTCTCACAACATCAGGGTTTCTCAAATATTTCCATGGCAACTTTGTGTTGCCCTGAGAGCAAATACAGCAAAATAATGGATTTTCAGCATTAGTGTGTCCATTCTTGGCTGACCCAGAAAATGCAGAAGCTGTGACCATGTTTAATAAATTCCAGTAATCTCTGAAGAATCACGGATTAATTTCTGCTCAGCTTTTCTGTAAAGATTTCCATGAATATATATGTATATAAATCCATTAAAGATGGTGAGATACTCAGATACTATAGTAACAATGACCAAAACAGGCTGTGCAGTTCCTTAAACCTTTGAACAATTTAAGGTTTGAGATACCAGGCACCATGAGTAGGGCAGGTACTTTTTAGAGCTCATTATTTTTTTTAAAATATTTGTTATGCTTATTATAATATATTGCTTTGATCAGTCCCTTGTTTGGGTATGCAGTTAGAAAGGTTCTTTAGAAGAAAAGCCCACGTTCTCTAACCAGAAAATATTGTGCATATTTCTGTAATCATCTTGAATTGTTAATGAACACTTAACAAGTCCTATGCTCAAGTCCTATTGTGCCTCCAAAGTGCTTCTAACTAAACTTGGCACTTGCCTAAAACTAGGCACCTCCCTCTGGACAGCTGATCCCCCTCCACCACTAAGATGCCTGTCTTTCCCATTTCTTCATTGCAGGGATTTATGGACAGCCCAATACATTTCCATTGGGTGCAATTTGGACTGTTCTTGAGTTGCAAAGAGGAAAAGTGTCCCACTGGGATTCAGGTGTTATGACAAAACTGTCTGCTAGCTGTGCCAGGCTTCTACAAAAGTGGAGGACAGAGCACTCTTGGCCCAATAATCTAGTGGTGAAGGCATCTGTCCAGGTTCTGGTCCCACCTCACCCAGAGGGGATCTGAACCGATATATCCTACTTTGCAGGAAAATGGCCTAATGATCAAACCATGAACTGGGCAATTTTGAGAGTATCCTCTACTTCTCCTATGAAAGCTGGGCCATGGGGCAACCAAGAGGGACTGACTGTGCTACATTCTTCTTGCACATACCCCTAAACTACTAATGCATTTGGGATTACACCTTGAAAAGAATGGATAGCAGTGGGAACTAGAGGAGTGGGAGCCAAAACCCAGGACTATTTCCATCCAAGGACAGTGCCTACCTCACTAGGTCATAGAGCAGAGGCGGGCAAAATACAGTCTGTAGGCCAGATTTGGCCCGCTAGGCAATTTCATCCAGCCCATGGGCACTCAATTAATTGTATCCTACCTGCCTGCCTTGGTCCCACCCTTGTGCATGGAAGGCCCCGGCCCAGCCAACACACAGCATCTGGGTGGGGCTGCTGCTGCCACTGCTGCAGCTGCTAGAGGGCATACTTGGCTTCCCTGGCCTCCAGCGGGTCCTCCATCTGTCTCTGCTGCAGTGCCAGGCAGCAGGTGGGGAAGCAGCAGGGACCTATGGGGAACCTGCAGCAGGGAAGGAGCATGGAGGATAGAGCTGGGGCTGTCAGGAGTGCAGAACCCATGCCCACAGGGGGCAGCAGGAGTGCAGAGCTTGGGAGGGCTGGGTGTGTGGGGTTTGTGGAGTATGGAGGATGGTGAGGGGGTGTGGGGACCCCCCACACGCTCCCCCCCATGGTGCATAGCCCCCACAACCGGTGGCAGCAGCAGCAGGTGTTGGGTCCTTGGTGTGCTCAAGTCCTGTGCAGGCACTGCCACCCAGCCATGTGGAGCTCCAACCAGTTACGGTAGCTGCATGTGGTGGCAAAGAGCAGAGCCAGGCTGGCCCACACCTATCATGAGAGGCTCCTTCGCGTATGGCTCCTGGCACTCTCGTGCCATTGGGGAAAGCCATGTGTGATGGAGCTAGCTGCCTTCCCACTCCCTGCTGCCATGTGCAGCTTATGGTACTCCACCAGAACGGGAGGGTACCCCCACTTCCTGCTTCCTGGAAGCATCCCAGGACCTGCATGTGCACCACAGGGAGCCCTGCACACTAGAGGAGAACCAGCCTGGTTGCACTCTTTGCTGCCATGTACAGCTCTTGTAACTAGCTAGAGGCTCAGACTTCTGGGCAGCAGCACCTGCACAGGCAATGAGCACCCTGAGGGCCCACTGCCTGCTGCTGGCCACAGGGCTTTGATCCGTGGGGGGGAGTGTGTGAGGGGCCAGTGAGTGGGGGGTTCCCATACCCCCACTCTCCCTCACATGCCATAAACCTCACACACCCACACCCACACCGCGCTCCCACAACCCCCCCCCCCATTATACACAAACACCATAACACTAGTGTTAGATAGGTGGACCAGAACCAGATGCTGTTCAACACTGAGAAGTGTAAAGTGCTCCATTTGGGGAGGAAAAATCTGCAACAAACTTACAGGCTTGGTGATGCTATGCTAGCTAGCACCACATCTGAAAGGGACCTGGGGGTCATAACTGACCATAAAATAAATATGAGCCACCAGTGTGATGCTACAGTTAGCAGAGCAAACAATACCCTGGCATGAATCAACCAATGTATCTCAAGCAAAACTAAGGAAGTCATTCTTCCACTCTACTCAGCATTGGTGAGGCCACAGCTGGAGTACTGCATCTAGTTCTGGCCACCGTGCTTCAAGAAGGATGTGGAGAATCTCAAGAGAGTCCAGAGAAGATCCACTCGTATACTTAGAGGCCCGAAGAGCAAGCCATATGAGGGAAGGCTGACAGATATGGGACTGTTCAGCCTAGAAAAGAGAAGACTTTGGGGGGATTTGGTGACAACTTACAAATATAGTAAGGGAGAGCATGAGGGGCTAGGCAAACAACTATTCACCAAAGTGCCCCAAGGGAAACCACAAGCAATGGTCATAAATTCCTAAAAGAAGGTTTCAAACTGGATATAAGGAAAAAACTTCTTCATGTTTCATGTGACCAGACTCTGTAGGCACCTACCCTGGAGATCTTCAAAAGGAGATTGGACACACACCTTGCTGGGGTTATTTCATCCCAGCAGTCTTTCTTGCCCAGAGCTGGGGGGCTGGACTTGATGATCTCACGAGGTCCCTTCCAGCCCTAAACTTCTGTGAATCTTCTATAAACACACCCTACAGCCACCCCAAACATAGCCACATCCCTCCACAACCCGCACCACGCACCCCCCGCCACACACACACACACACACACACACACACACAATACAAGAGTAAGACTTTATTTTTTGAGTTATTATAGAATCACTTCTATATAAACTATGCAAACACCAATCATGACAAAAATATTTTTTGAAATAAAATGAATATATGTTATAATAGTTGTTTGATTTTTAGTATATGACTTGTTAGGTTTTTTTTCCTAGTTCCAAGATGGTAACCACTCCCTCCCCTCCCAGGAGTACTTTTGGGGGCAAGGGGAGGGACTTCCAGAGGCAAAATTCAGGGGTTAGGAGTAGGACATCCGATCCTAAGGTGGTGACCAGGGAGCAGGGCACCTGTCAAGGCATGGGGCTACCCTTGTGGCCCTTGTTAGCTCACCAAATCTCATTAAGTGGCCCTCCAGCTGAAATAATTGCCCACCCGTGTCATAGAGTTATAGTCCATCTTGCTTACTCACCTTCTGGCCCAGCTGCAACAGCAGAGGTGGAAAGCAAGCCCACTCCTATCTAGCCCAGGTCAGAGTACTGGCCTGATAAGTTGCACTCGTGTGGATTCAAACCCCTTTTATAGCGAGTGGGGCCTAGAACTCAGACCTCATCTTTCTGGGGCAGGTGCCCAAATCTATTAGTCTGAAAGGCAAGTGGGAGCCTCCTCCTCATCCATATCAGTGTCAATATTAAACAGTTGACGTGTGTGGAATTTTTGGTTCAGGCATTTGGGGACAAGCATAGAACTTCTGCACTTTCGTGGACAAGGTCGGGTTGCGGCAGGGTTAGGTGTCCTGGTAGCCATCTTGGACTGCCTCCTGTGCGGTAGACCAAGGCTTAGCAGGTAGAGATCCATAGAACATTTTTAGGCCAAGAGGCAAGTGTGTAAGAGGAACATCATGACTTAGGGTCATTAATAAAATGAAAGGTGCTGGACAGAATGTAATAGGATCACATTTGGGACCAGATCTATTTCCCCCAATTTTGTGTCTAAGTGGACTTAGGTGCTCAAGTATGAGCCTATTCCATTCTGATAAAGACCCAGAAAATCCATCAATAATGTGTCTTATTTCATCACTTTAACTTTAAAAGCAAGTCACAAGAAATCAGTTTTAACAGGACTCCTGCATTATGGAAGAGGCTCATACCCACTTAGATCCCTACAGGGTGGAAGAGGATCTGGCCCTGAGACACCTAAAACCTGTGCAGTTAGGCACCTTAGAGGCACAGTAGGATGTGGGCTCTTTTACATGTTGTCACACACATTTCCCTCATATCAGAAGTATTTTGTGTCTGTAGGTTCTGGATAAGATGACCACCAATTTGGGCAAAAGCTCTCTTGGTGTATGTGCAGTGCAAGGTAGGTCAGATTTATTAGGCACAGATGATTGGCAGCAGCAGCAGCTGATTGCTATGCAGGTTTTGTTGCTCAAATAAAAAATATGGTAAATGAGGCAGCCACCTGTGTCTGGGGCTGAGATTCTCTCTTGTAACAGGAAGGCATTTTGCTAGAGATCATTCCCTACCATGAGGCCCACCTCATGTGTCATCTGCTTGTGAAGAAATAACACTATACCCTTGTGAAAATCCTGCATGCAAGAATGACAACACAGTACCAGTAATGGTCATTGGTTGCCTCTAGGACATCCATCTTATACTGTGAGGAGGGCCTAGTATGCCCAGTAATAGGTGGGTGTTGCAATGCTATCATAAGGCACAAACATGGCACTCAAGGGACTTGATGAAAGAATATTCCTGGTCTGGGCCATTTATTATTTGTTTTTATGGATAATTTCATTTGGAAGAGGCATGGGGAATTCAGCATTTTTATGAGTAGGAGGATCTTTTTTTCTCTACGGATGCTTTCCAATCATGAAACAAGAAACCCTCCAACAACATTTATTAAATGTTACAGGAAGGAACATGCGTCAATCTCAAAATTATTGGTGCTTTGCATTTACTGGCAGCAATTGGGAATCTCTAGAAGACAAAACAAATAAGCCTAGTGATATTAATAAATGCCCCAAGAGTAACAAGAACACAGATGAGACATTCTGATTTTATTCATGTACGTAGCATCAGGAACAAATGCAGGTCAAGAGGGCTCATCTTCAACACTAACAAATGGTAAAGCAATGGTATATTTATTTTTAATCGCTTTTGTTTTTTAAAAAAATGGCAGAGGAAAATAAGGTGCAGATTTGCAAAGACACAGAAAGGAGCTAGGCACTCAGATGCTATTAACTTTCATAGGAGGATGGGTGGTACAGTTATCCCAGGGTGCCTTTGGAAACCTTCCCATAAAGCCCTCTTATTGCCACAGAACAGGTACAAGTTAAATTTCCACGGTTGGCTCCAAAGTTATGCTTCTGCCCTCACCATCTGTCAGGGTGAAGGGCATGGTAAGCTTCCCTACGAATTGAATCCTTGCCTCCCCTGATGAGACTGCCAATGAGGTAGCACTAGCAAGAGAGCTTTTGTGATACAGGCGCTTGAGAACTGGACTCAGGAACGTCAATGCAGTTCACACAGGTCACCAAATAGCTGTCAGATGATAATAACTTTCTACAAGCAGTGAGTTGAGCTGGATTTCGACCAATGATGACCAAGGAAGGTGAAAGGTCTCTTATCCCCTTATTAATCTGTTAAAGCACTATACGCATTCTGCAGCCTGAAGGTAAGAGGCTTGTGCACACAGATCACACAAGAAGGAGCCTGAGGAAGAACAAGACTGAAGCCTTTATTATTTTTCGTCTTCTCTGTGCAATATCCTGCTGCAAATTAGCACAAACTGCTACACCTTGGGACCTTTGTGAGTCTAACCTTGCTTCAGGTTGTGTGTTTTTGGCTTGTCAAGCTCTCCTATGAGGATGTTAAATATGAAACATTGCATGTGCTTCACTTTGCTTAGCTAACAAATGAAGGAGAACCAAGAAGGCATTTTAATCTTCAGTTTGGAAAGACAAGCAGCAAGAGAAGGAAGAAGCACAATAATAAATATATATATATATATATATATATATACAGCCATTTGTATCATTTTAATAAACTAGATGGATATGGATAGTCTGCCTTTTATCAGTCTCTAGTTCCCACTCCACTAGCATGTGACCTCAAGAGCCTAGTGTCTTGTGACACACATCTGTGTTGCTATGGTGACCGCTGGGATATCATCAATAAATGCACAGCAAGGTTATATAGAAATAGAACATAGGAACTTCTGGAGTGTAAAAAAATAAAATAAAATACAATAGGATTGATATGAAACTCAGGAAATTGATTAGGAAATAACTGTGTTTGTCAAATAGCGACAATCTTTTTTCGTAGATTTATTTCAAAGCAGGCTGGGCTACAGACTTCCAGCTAGGATATTTTAACGGGATGCATTATATTAACTGCATTTTGAAAGGTGTTTAGTGCAGCTGGCGGAACACTGTTGTGTTGAGGAAGGCAAGGTATTTGAATGACTCAGCTGGAAAATGGCTTTTATTTTTGCCTAGAGATCCCATTGGCTATTTTTCTCTTCTTGTTTCTCAAACTCTTCCCTCCCCCCATGTACCCCTGCCTTCCCCATTGAGCCTGTAAATCATCCCCTTTTAACTTTACAATTCTTGTTGGAGCTACTGTCCTTTCTACCAATGCATTCCTCCTTCAAGATAAATGCGCACAGTCACTGACTACCAATGCACAGTCTCCCTTACTGATTGAGAATATGGCCTACATAGTGTTTCTAAGACTGGCGGTAGAAGATACACCAGCTCTGTGCAGGATTTTGGGGTTTTTTTGTAGTTAAGGCACATGGTGGTGACTCAACGAGTCTGATTCAAGAATGTGGCTCCAAAATGGACAGACAAGGTTCTTTGAGTTAATGTGATATCTTTTATTAGACCAACTAAATAGTTGGAAAAAATATTCTTTGCAAGCTTTCGGGTACAAACACCCTTCTTCTCATATGGTTCTGGTTTCAATATGGACGCCTTTTACAACCTTGAGCAAGTTGGTTACACCGTGCTTAAGCCCCGATTTGTAAAATGAAAATGATAAGCCTCTTGCTTTGGTCCATTTGCCTTATCACTAGCTCTTTTAAGATGAGGCTGCCTCTACCTCGGTGTTTGTGCAGGACCTGGCACAATGAGGCAGTGAGTGCGATCAGGACTGCTAGTTGCGGCTGTCTCACAAACAACCCATCAGAACTGATGATTTGGAGCTTGGTCCATCCATCAAGATCAACGGCAAATCAAACCCTTAGATTTCAGTAGGTCCTCATACCAAATGGGCCATCCTGACAACGTAACAGTGCAGTGGCAATACCCATATTATAATCAATGGTAAGGTGAGCCATCAGAAAGCATGTGGATATTGGGTTTATACCTATGTCAGCTTCCCACAGATGCACAATGGGACAGCAACACTGACAATCTGATTCCTTTCTTCTTCCTATTGACTGACTGTTAGTGGCACCAGTTTGACTCATCATTTGCAGTAACAGTGCTCAAAGGTCCTGAACATTATGAGCTCCCCCTTGGGCTGTGCCCTGAAACAGTACAAGGTAACAGAGAGTGCAGTCCTAAAGAGAAGGGTAAGGAATACAACTAAATGGAGATGATTTTTATATGCTTTTTTGTTTAACAATGGAAAAGAGAATACACCATTTGTTCTCTTCCTTCCATCTCCCTGAACCAATATATGATCTGACAAACCAGCCTTGAATGCAAATCCAATAAAGTTAGCATAATTGTCTCTGTTATGAGGAGCTGGAACAGGCTGCTCTGCATGAGAATCAAAATAATAACCCCCTAAAATATAATAAAATTGGGTACTCATAAACCTGATTCAGTATCCCAATGAGGATTGGGGTGGGCGGGAGAAGGATGCCTGTTGCAAGAGAAAGAATTACCACTTAAAGCTGGCAAACAACTGATTTTTCAGTTTGTTTTCAGTTTCAAGAACTTGGAAAAGAAAAATCAATTGGGACTTAAGAGAAAAAATGCTTTTAAAAGTTTGAAGTAAATTAAAAAGGGAACAAAAAAATCTGTTATGATTCCAATGGAACATTTTGCAGGGTTTTTTGGAGGGGTGCGGGGGGGGGGGGGGGA
>NW_017728983.1:2454064-2467455 GCF_001723915.1 Gavialis gangeticus
CTGATTTTGACCATTTCAACTTTTTTTTCATTATTTCTTCAGAAAATAAAATGAATTCATTTCTAAGTGGAGCACTGTTTCAAACCAATACATTTGATACAGATCATTTGGAGAATGCTGAAATGATAATGTGTCTTGTTATTCTTGTGAAATTAGGATGGCTTTGTAAAAGCTTCAGTGTCACTGACCTCTGTATGTTTTTCCCCCCAAAAAAGAGAGAGAGATTCATCTGGATGTCCTATGACTAACTTGCCATTTTTTGCGTTCGTGAAAATAAGAAGGGTTGGATGCAGCTGTGAGAGCATAGGGATATTTTCTATTAGGTGTGTGTGTGCATTATGGAAGGATGTACAAGCTGCACCCGCTCACTGTGATGTTTTGTCACCCTGACATGGTAGCCAGACCATTGATAGAGACTGATGAACCTGCAATGCTGTTGGGCTTTTTAGCTTAGGCTCATAAGTTTAGCTCTGTGGTCTCAAGTTCAGTGCACACAGCTGATAACCTCCCCAAGGAACCAACATCACAGATGTGCTTGTCATTGTCCCAGGGGTGTAGCAGGGCAGCTCTGTGCCCTGGGCAGTGGCAATGCCATACACCTTGCCCCTAGCTATGGTGGCAGCTATTATAGCACTCCCCACCCCAAAAAGCAGTGCCTGGGGCTGATGCTGCCCCAGCCACCCTGCCTCACTTGAGTCATCTGGATCTAAAGAAGTCCTTTGGAGGCAAATGCAGATGGCATATTAAAGGTTAATTTTGGCCTTGTCCTGAAAGAGATTATAATGAGGTAGCTGCCTGCAATAACAGGGGATTGAACTCAGTGACCCAAAAAGTGCTTCAGAAGGCAGGGTAGATGTGCATCTTATAGGGCACATCTACATGAGATGCTTACTGCTCATTCACCTAATAATACTGTGCAGTAGCTTGTCACAGCCAAAACCGTGCTAATAGCCTACTGCAGTCTTGTTAGGCTAATGCGCAGTCAGCATCACTAAATAACCATGCACCAGCTCTACTGTGCAGTAACTCTAGGTACTGCACATTTAATTAGTATTTCATCAAGCAAGTACTAAACTAAATGTGCAGTATCTAATGTGCATTAATGAATGTGCAGCTACTCCCATAGACTGACTAAATCAGAGATGTATAGAATAGCATAGCCCCATGTCCCTTATAAAAAACAGCATGGAGAGACCAGTTGACTGCAAAATAGTGCAATATTTTTGGTTGACAGTATTTTATAATACATTTTATTTCCAAGAGCTAAAGAGCATGGGATTCAAGTCATATTTCCCATCTGACAGCCAGCTGTTGCCACTCTTTATTTTGCATGGTACCTCAGTATTCAGACAGCCCCATGGGAATGTGGGTATCTTAAATTTTTGTTCGCTGGGAGCTAAGGCATCAGAATATAGTCCTAAATAGCACAAGACACACAAGAGTGTGCCTAAGATGGCCATTCTGGTGAGGGAGGACATATGGAAAAACCTATGAGAAAGAGGGAAGGAAAATGGTCTGAAGAGCTGAGATTTCTGTAGGGTCAACACATGGAAGTGGTATTTGATGGTCGCAGAGAAAAGGAGCCTCCGCAGGCCAGGAGAATGGTGTGTTTGGAGTGGGTAGAGATCAAGCACATGGCATGAGGGAAGGGCAAAGACAGGGTATTGCCTGAGGTAGGAACTCAGGAAAAGAAAGGAGGTATTAGCTTAGGGCAGAGATATAAACAGCAAGGTTTCCACCGTGGGCAAAAACACTGCTGTGTGTGTGCATGCATGCGTGTGGGTTGGAGGGGTGCTGCCCAACACCAGAGGGAGAGGGTGCAGAGTGTGTGTGGCGGGGTAGGAGTCTTTTCCTTCCCCAGGGATTCAAAATCTTGTTCTGTTTTGCCTACCCTGGCTGTTGCTGCAGCTGTTACAGCTATGTCCCAGTGTGCCTTCGCTCGGCTCTTTCAGCTGCAGCAGCAGGGCAGGGCTGGATTCCCAGGTGGGCCATCCCTCTCTATTGTGCATAGAGAAATATGCACAATACTTTCTGGCTAGACAGGGCAGGCTTTTCTTCTAAAGAAACTTTTCAATTGCATACCTAAACAAGGGACTGATCAAAGCAAAATATATACATATTCATAGGAATCTTCACAGAAAAGCCGAACAAAAATTAATCCGTGATTCTATGTCTATGCCCAGGGTGATGCCCCAACTCACTCATCTCCCTATCTCCTCCTCTCCCCCAATTATGGTACTGGCATAAAGGCCAAAGCCAAGATCAGTGATCAGAACACCATTCACAGTTCAAGGGTCAAAGACCAGAGCCGGAATACCAGGGACAGGGGTCAGTAACCACAGGGCCGTAACTGAGATGACAATCTACAGTTTTTACCAATCCTAATCCATCCTGCTTCCAGACCACAAGTCTAAAATGTAAGCTGGGCTGCCTGGGCACTCACATTGCAAGTTCATTTTAACTGTTGCTGTGAGGCACCTTCTTGCTGGCAACAACGAGATACAAGAGCTCATCAAAGGGACCACCCTGCATTTACACTCAGGGAAGAGGTCAGGCCCTCCTTTTGAGAAGCCAAAAAGGCTACTGGAATGAGAGCAAAACCAGAAGATAATGTGAGAGATGAAACATGTCTTCTCTCAGCAGTAGTATTGTCACCTGTTTTTATGATATATTTGCCAGTCTTGCTGTATTTGGTATTTTTCTGAGAGCCTCAGCTCCTGGATTTCTGGTAGAACATGAAAGTCTCAGCTCTTTTATTTTTTTTTAAGTTAACCCCCTCCCTCCCCAAAAACTTTTAAATTGTAGCTGTCTAGGCTGTGGAGAAAAGCATAAAAACAATGTGTGATTGCACCTTGAAAGATCAGAGAGCAGAAGACACAGAAAAAGGACCCAGTTTTTCTATTTCAGATAATTATTCTTAAAAAAAATACTTTCTGATTCTTAAGCCAGGTTTGCAATTTCTGAGACATGACTCATGATTTTTGAAACCTTAGGATGGATGAGGGTTCCCCAATCCTCTAGCAGATGCTACCCAAATGAAAGTTTTCCCTCTGTCCTACTCTGACCTCCCAGGTTGCAATGCCCCTGAACCCCAGGGCTAAGTACAAATAGTCAAAAAGCCTGAGGCTGAAATGATTCAATCATTGCAAGTTAGTCTAAACTGCATTGATTGAACTGATAAGCAAGCGACAGACATTCACTTTTGATTCCAGAAATGTGTGGCCCAGGCCAGAAGTTAGAGCAGACAGCTTAGGCCAGGGATGGGCAAAATGTGGCCTGCAGGCCAGATGTGGCCTGCCAGACCATTCTATCCAGCCCGTGGGACCCCTAAAAAATTTAGAAAATTCATATTTATGTGCCAATGGCTTGCCAAAACTCAATGAGCTGTCCTCCGCCCAAAATAATTACCCACCCCGGCTTAGGCCAAGGCTATTCCATCCACCTGGTCGCGGGGGTGGGGGGTTGCGGGTGAGGTGCAAAGTATCCTCACATGCTGGAGAACTGTGAGTTAACTTGAATCTGGAGGGGATCTGGGACAGAAATTCAATAAACTGATTTTACCAAAATCAGTTAAGTCTGACATTTAATCCATCCAGGTTTATCTTAAACCTGCTTCAGCCATACTGAAAGCAATTTATGTGCACTGAACTTCTGTTGTGTTACAGATTTGAACCAGTTTCCGATCACTTATACTGATTTATGTGTAATTTCTGTCCCTAGCCCAGATGACATCAGGAGAGATTGCGTCTTTTTTTATTATTATTGGGGGGGTGATATATTGTATTCATTTGCCCCTTGTGTGTGTCCTGGATCATAAGCATGACACACTTTCCACTTTCCTCCCTCCCTTTCTTAGCATTCCTCTCTCTTTCCAGTTCACTTTCTACTTCCCCCAGTCCTAGTTCCTTCCTCCTTTCCACTACAGAGACTCTCACATATCTTTAAACTGCAGTTCTGGGCATGCTTGCTAGCTGCTCAATAAATCACTTTTAATAGGTCTCCCCATGCACCTAGAGGACAACGCTGCCAAAGGTGGAGTAACCAAAACATAATTCTTATGCTTTCTCCTTCCTTAGCTAAGCTTGAATGAGAATGTATTAGACTCTACAGCAAAGACTGTCGTTGCTTTGCAACCAGTAAGCATCAGCCTGATCTAATATTCAGAGAAGAGAGAGAGAGTCTTTCCATGGTATTCAGTGAGTTTGGATGAGGCCCTTAGAGGAACTGATATTTTTTAACACACAGCCAGATTCAGAACATTTAGGACAGTGGACAATCCTACTGCCTAGGACTCAGGACACAGAAGGGTCCACAAGGCAGGCTGTGTAGTTCCCTTTGTCAGGATAAATTGATTTTCAAAGCTATTGATGTTGCTTTTGAGTTGCAGCCCCCTGTTCTCAAGCCATTATATTACCTTGCCTTTTGTGCGGGAGCCTTTGTTGTTTTAACATCAAAGTGATGCAGTCCCTGCTCTAATAAGAAACCCTTTCTCTCCTTCTATCAGAATATTTTCAATGCTATGCTCCATCTAATGGGGATTGAAAACATGGATTCAGATCATTTGATCACGTGAGCCTCTATTGCAATGAGTGTGATTGCAGGTGCACTCGAGAAGAATTTAAGAGGGGTCTCAATTTTTTGTTTCGAACTTTAAATTGCAGCTGTAAAAGGGGGCACTGAAATGCCACGGTGATGAGCTGTGATTATGACAGGACGTCACTGCAATGGAACACGCCTGGAGCAAATGTGCTGTGTGATGGCTTGCAACCGCCGTCAACCCATCCAACGGGGGAACTAGCAGGCTGTGCACATCACTTCCTTTTTGTGCCTGCGTTGCTTTTGCCATCAGCTGCCTGGGTGGCATTTTCTGGTTTCCTGCTCCACAGCCCCTCACCTCTGAGTTAATTCATTCTACTGCTTTAAATGTGCCCTGGGACTCTGTGGCTCTTGGCATTGGGTGGGCCCTGTTTTGCTAACAAAGCCTCCAGAATGTGAACAGGGTTAAACACATTCTTTTCTGTTTAAGTTTGCCCGGCATGGCCACACAGCCTTGTTTCTCTCAGTGGAAGAGAAAAGCTGCCTCCGTCCTGACTGAGCAGAAGAGTTCAGGGGAATTTGGAAGGGAAATCACATCTGGCGCTGACAGCCTTGGTTCTTTGGGCTTTCCTTAGTTTCTATTTTTCCCCTCCCGCGCCCATCTCCTGTTTCAACCTGCATTTTTGAAAAGGTTTTATAGCTCATCTGTGCTATTGTACAGAGGAAACCTAGGAAAGGTTAAGCCAATCCAAACTGCTGAGTCTTTGAAATCAAATAAGTGCCCCTCAGAGCAGGAAATTCTTTGAACAAAAGGGTTTTTGCAGCCAACCTAATTTCAGCAGCTTTACCCAAAAGATTCAAAGGGATGACCCTGAATTCAAGTTCCCTCAGAGAGGAGGCCAAGAAACCCATTTGAAATTAAGTGTTGCTTCCAAAGCAGCTTCTTTTCTCTTCTCACTCTCCCAGACACTCTCCACCTACCTGAAAGAGGTGTGCATTGCCCTGTGTAAACTGCTGTGGATTGGAACAGCTTCTTCACAGCTTTCCTCTATTCTCTTTCTCCTCTCTTTCCTTTAGCAACTTGACTTCCTGATCAAAGTGATGACTTCCAGGTGCCCAGGGCCGGTGACTAAATGATTAGACCCCACACATGCTGAATAAATAGACAGAGGCCAATTGTGTCCCGAGTTCTTTCTTGAGCATTCATCTGCCCACGCTGCTTTTTATTGCTGTAGATGGCAAAATACAGACTTGAAATAGAAGCTTTCACATTTGTGGAAAACTTTGCTTTTCTTGTCTGAATTTTACAGATGAATTTAGTGCTTAAGGAAGCTGCTAAGTACATTTCCCTTCTTTTCAGGAGCCATAGATATAAAAAAAGATACAGCTGTTCACACATGAGTATGTGTAGATGGTTGATAGATATTGCTGTATGTTGTCAGCTCCCATGATTTTGCTGCAAATCTCATGGCATTTGTTATTCTTTAAGCCCCAGCTCTGGGATTGTTGAGATTAGCTGCAAACCTCAGCTTTCAATTTGATAAAAAAAAAGAAGGTAAATTTCTATCCCTTGTGGTTAAATGGAAATATTAGAAAATGTGTTGGGGAGAAACAGGTAGTAAATAAAAAGAGCACTAACGTTTTAGCATTTTTAAAATTCCATTATTTAGAGAGAGGGTTTGGACTCATGATTCTTCAATGTGTGGTAATATACTGGGACATACAGGTACATAATGTTATTTATATACTGGCAGGCATACTTACACCACAAACTTAGAAGGCCAGACAACAGTGCCCTCAAAGACGCTATGCTGTCATACAGGTTAAGCCAGAGAAAAGGAAAAAGTAAGTTACTCCAAAACCTTTGGAGAGGGTGGAGGTTGCTACATCAATTAACCTCTAATTAGTTACTAAAGTGGAATAGTTTCAATAGGATACATTGAACCAAGAGATGTCATAACCCCATAGTAGGACAATGTCTGGAGGTGGAAACTTGGGTTTCAGTCCTTAGGTGGGAATGCTGGGCCTCCTGCTTCCAGCTAAGAGATCTGGGCTATTGGGCCAACTGAGGTACCATCACTTTTTTTCATTGCAAGACAGGTCTAATTCCAGGTCGTGACTTGTAGCTGCAATTCCCAAGGGCATGTCTACATTAACTCCATAACATTTTTGAGAATTATGCCAAAATAAGCTCAGCCCAATCATTTTGATTTGACCAAACCTAGAACTGAGGCCATAAAAGCTCCCTGGCGTATCTCCTGCTGCTGCTTTCAAGCACTCCAGAGACACCGACCTCAAGAACAGGGACAGGGAGCACCCCCAAGACACCATCTTTAATTCAGTTTTGGGTTTGGAGCACATGGCACAGGTGGGCTGGGGTTATTTATTGATGGTAGTCTCAAGAGCAGCAAGTAGTTTATGTAGACATGCCTGAGATGGCTCAAGTCCTAGGGAAGAGTGAGGTGTAGACATTTCTGACAGGCTACTTTAGACAGCTCTGTGCCATGTGATGTAAGGGGAACCTAGATACCTAACTCAGAGCCATGGAGTCCTCTTGACAGCACTGTCTAAAACTGAAGTGCTGAACCTACTGCCCCTTTGTGGATTCAGCCCTAAATTATAGCAGGGACAGGGATAAATTGGGACCTTGATCTCAGTTGGCATTACCATACCAATAATAAAAAATACATATCAGTCTTAATTCTTTTAATTGGTTCCATTATAGATGGTCTTAGGTGGCAGGCTGAGGAATGAATGTGCCTCTAAAATGAT
This sequence comes from Gavialis gangeticus, assembly GCF_001723915.1. Classification (NCBI taxonomy): domain Eukaryota; kingdom Metazoa; phylum Chordata; order Crocodylia; family Gavialidae; genus Gavialis; species Gavialis gangeticus. Next base: position 2,461,373 of record NW_017728983.1, read on the forward strand.
CTGTCTTATCCATAGCTTTTTGTACATCTGAGACATTATTGTGATTCGGAGTGGAGAAGCTGTCATTGTACCTTCTCTATAGACAAAAAGACCACAGTGCACGGTGCCTTTCAGCCAGCACCCTAAAAATTAACATGAACAAAAGAAATCCCCTCCTCCCTTTACTTTCTGAACCCAGTTCTGCAGCTCAGCAGGCCGCACCTGGTCTTTCCCACGTATTTGTCATTTCAATTTCCAATAACAAGAAACCTTTTACAATGACAGTCCTCAAGTACCTAATGAGATGGGAGAGATTTTTGCAAACACTTAGCTTTCAGAGGAACCTAATTTCCTTCCTAAACCTTTACATATGGCAGACACTCTCGTAAAGCATTTTTATTGGATTTTTGAACAATTTAATTATCATCTCCTCTTGTGTTATCTGTGCAATCAGTGCAAAGCAGCCTTTTGGGATGAAAAAGCAAAATGTCAGTGCGATACAGGCAAAAGGGATATAAGCAAGAGGAGGAAACTCAGCAAGAAAAGGGAAGAGGTGGAGTGGGCACTTGTGCCATTTGCCAAAGACATAATAGAGATCTCATGCACTGAGATGCAGTACCTTTTCTTTGATTTCCTTCTGTTTGCTCAAGTAGCTTGGCTTTTTGCAAACTGCTTGCCATCTATGTCAGCTATGCAGATTGTTTGTTCAGCATCCTCCCAGCGGCCCTGTGTCGAGGGTGTATGCATAGCCTATGCTTTCTGCTGCTCTTTGTCAGAATGGTGAATGTCAGGGTCTTGCACCATGGGACACTGGTCTTGAACCAGCTGTGGTGTGGTGCTGGGACCAACAATAAGTGGACTGTTGATCCCAACCCCTGCACAGCATCACAGTCTTGAATCAGCCCCTGTTTGGTGCTGGGACCAACACTGGAGGCCTGTTACAGTACAAGGGGCCCTGAAGCATGTCTTGGTTGGTTGAGGACCCCAGCATTTGAAGCAGCCTGACAACAGCTGAACCTGTTACTCAGTGTGATCTGGAGAACCTCTTTGGGCAAAAATCTGAACTTTGCTACTATCCGATCACACTTAGCATGTATTTCACCACTTACATGTGCAGACGCTCCCATTTTAAGTGCAGTTAACACATCCTAAGTGTAATGTGCCACTGAGTCCTCATTCCCAAAGTGAGCAGGGCTGGAAGGAAGAAGACTGAAGGGCTCTTTGAAAGTAACTCCCTTAGTATCACTTTCCATGGTGAGCACTGCAGCAGTCAGCAACTATCTTTCTGTAGTACACATGCTGGCACTTGTGTTTGACAGATATTTTTCATTAGCTGTGGCAGAGCTATGGAGAGAAGGAGATAGTATCTCTAGTGTACACTAGTCAGCCTGTTTACAGGATCCACTTCTAATTAATATACTGGGTCGGTCTTTTTTATATTGCTGAACAACATTTGCACTGAGCTGCTCTTTCATGCACATAAACAATGTCTCTCCGCTGCCTGATGCATTCAGGGCCTGCAGGCAAGAGTCGCAGTGTTTAGCCTTTGCAGCCAGGCTCCTTTCTCTGTTCCACTGGTCTCCTCTTGATGGTTCTCTCTAGCACCAGGACCTTCCACTAATTCAGCCTGCCATGGTGATTGTACAAGCATACCTAACAAGTTTTGCACCCTGGGCAAAATCCCCCATACCCTGGGTGGGGAACTGCTGAAAGGCAGGAAGTGAGGGTTGGGAGAATGGTTTGTTTTACTTGCCGGGACAGTTACTACCACAACATGGGGCTGCTACTGTCCATCTGCTACTGTGCAATTGGGGCTGCTGGTGCTGGGGCAGACTCTCCAGAGGGCTGCCATTTCAGTGTCCTCTCTAAGTTGGCTCCTCCCAAGGTGGGTGCACTGCTCATCTTCCCTAAGCGATGCTACTGGTATAGCAGAGCAGTGCTGATTACTGAACTGGTGAGTCAGGGCCAGGAAGAAGGGTAAGAGAGCATGAAGACAACTGAAGGTAAAATGACAGAGTAAGGAGTGGAGCAGATTAAAGATTGCTGAAGACCTCCTTATTGCTTCCTGTGATACAAGTGCAGAGAGTTAGGGAGGGTGGGGAGGCAGGGAAATCACTTCTCAATCCTAAATTCCCGAGTCTTCAAGAGGGTCAGAAAGTACCACAACCACTGTGTCTTCCTTGCAAGTTCCCCAGAATGAACTCCTTTTTTTCAGGTCAAATGTACTATTTAGTTCAAAACAATGGGTTTCTTTTCAGGGGTTTCTTTGTTTTAGCAAGAAAAACAAAAGAGTTTCAATTCAGTTCAAACCAAATCACAGTAGAGCCCCCACCTTCCCCTCCCTAACTCTCCCCCCCGCCCCCCCGCCTTTGACTCAGCTGCCAGACTGAAAAAAATCAATTATTCTCACAGCCCTGACCTTTCAGACCACATAGGAGAACCAGACAGAGTGTTCGGCTTGCAGGTTCCAGGCCACTGGTCCACCAGTAATTGGGAGGCTGCATGTTTAAGATGCCCTTTCACCCCTGCCTCGCTCTCTGCTCTTTGTACCGCCTGTCCAATTACTTCCAACCTGGGACACTGACTACATTATTCTATCAGCAAAGAACCTACCTGCATTGCTTCCACTGACGTAGGAGAAACCAGTGTAAGGCATCATCCAACCGCAGCACCTTGGCTGACCTGTTTGCAATATGACTAGCCCAGCAAAAAAATAAATAAAAATTGCAGTCTGTGAACCATTGAGACTTTCCCAAGTTGCTTATCTTCACTCTTGTGACAGTGAGCTCTGCCACTCAACAAGTATACATCTGTCTGTGTTTGCAAAGCATCAAGCACAGCAGGGACCAGATCCTGCCTGCCCCCTTGGCTCCTAGCACAGCACAAAATTTGATTTTTGCAGAGCCCTGATGAAGAATATCAGCTGGTTTGAAAACAATGGAAAGGTTTTCATTTCAGCACTGCTCTGGCTTTCATTGATGGTCTTGGTTTTCTCCTTATGGAGAGCCTTTTCTTCCACTTAATGAGACAGGTAGATCAATCTGAGACCCCTCTCCCCCTCCAGTTCAGGGCAGATGCACATCCCCCAGCCTGACAACCTCCAACTGAAGAGACATCAATGAATTAAGAGAAAATCTTGAAGCAGGAAAAGAAATGAGGCAAAGAGAATTTGCACTGTTCGTCTGTCAGCAGATTTGTGTCAAGGAAAAGAAAAATCTTTCATTTGTTATAGCAAAAGTGGTGGAAATTGCTCTGAAGCAGCAAATCTGTCCCTGTGGGGATTCCCTTTGATGAACAAAGGGGAGAAATGTTTTAGTCCATCTCAATATTTTTAATTCTCTTTCTGATTTCAATGCTCCTCTTTAGCTAGAGCTACCAGAGGATTTTAGATTACCCTGTAAAAGCTGTTCTGTTATTGTCTCTCTTAACCCCAGCTAATCTTCAATTTCCTGTCATCATCTTTATTATGCCTTTTCTCAGTTCAGTATTGTATTAGAAGGAAAAGTGAACTATTTAAATATTATGTGTGTGTGTGTGCATGTATGTGTGTGTAAAATATTTAAATAGTTCACTTTTCCAACAGAATATATATATAGAGGCAGCCAAACTTTGCAACAAGGCACCAGAGAGCTGTTTCCAACAGAGTCAAATGCCTTACTCAAGTCAATAAATGCAACGTATAGGGGCATTTGTTGTTTGGCACATTTCTCCTGTAACTGGTATAGGGTAAAACCATGTCAGCTCTGCAGTGTGATGAATGAAAACCACACTGGGATTCAGGGAGTACATCATCTTCAGTAACCTGGAGCTTTCTCAGCAACAGCTTACCAAGGGTCTCACCAGCGATGGAAAGGAGCAAAATGCCACAACGGTTGCTGCAGTCATGCCTGTCTCCTTTGCACTTGTAGATTGTTACAATTTTGGCATCTTTAAAATCCTTGGGTAAAGCCTCATTTTCCCAGCAGAAAGCAAATAGGTCTAGCAAAGCTTTGTGATGTTCAGCTGCCCAAACTAACCTCATGTGGCTGCTTCTATGACAACATCCAGGCCCATGTATCAGTGGGTGCCAACTCATCTGATGCCATTCCCATAGGCCATGGAGTTGAAAAGGGGTTATGTGCTTGCCCCTACATTATTTTACTCTTTTCTTGGCTGGAGTGCTAGAAGTCGCTGCACATACTATCACTACTGGTGTCACCTAACAATATGATTTGATGGTAGACTTCAGTATTTCTGCCAGTTGAATGCCAAAAGCAAATCCCAACAAAGTGAAGTAAAGGATCTACTGTATGCCGACGACTCAGCATTTGTTGCCCTTTCTGAGAATGATCTGCAACACTTACTGAATTCCTTTGCCCATGATGCAGCCCTTTTCTGCCTCTGTATTAACGAAAAGAAAACAAAAGTCCTGTATCAATCATCTCCTGGCAGAAACCTATCACCTCCATCACCACCAGAGATAAAATTGAATGGCAGCCAATCAAACAACATTAAGTCCTTTTCCTTCCTAAATAGCACAATTACTAATGATACCAGCATTAACAAAGACCTTACACATGCTTAAGGTCAGCTGCCTCAGCTTTCAGTCACCTATAAAAAAAAACTATGGACAGGACAGGGGATCAAACTGTCTCCAAATTGCCAAATTTACAGAGTTGTTGTGCTCCCTTCTTTTCTATACTTATTAGACCTGACCCCTTTATCATTGCTTTATCAAAAAGCTTAACTGCTTGCAACAATGCCACCTAGGCAGAAAATGGGTATGAAATGGTCTGACAAAATCATCAACAAAGTACTACAACTGGCAGCCATGTCAATTGTGGAAGCCATGCTAGCACAGAGGCAAATGACCTGGGTCAGCCATGACATATGTATGGGCAACAATCAGCTGCCTAAGAGTTCTGTATGGTGAATTTGAAAAAGGCAATAGAAAGGTTGGCCATCCCAAACTCCACTACAAGGACTGCATTAAGCTGCATATACAGTCTTCCAGGCTGGACTTAATGTCCTGGGGGGGTTTGGCCCATTATAGACAAGCTTGGCAATCTGCTATGAAGGAAGCAGAATGAGTAACAGAACAGCATCACACCACCTTAGCCAATGGTAGGAGGGAACGTAGATGCCAATTTGCCTTGGCATGGCTCCCGAACCCTATATGTGAAAACAGATTTCTAGTATCAGTAGTAGCCATATGCAAATACGAGTGAGTCATTATATATATATATATGCAGTCATTATCTATCTATCTATCTACCTATCTAAATGCACATGCCTTTCTAGCATAACTCTCCAGCCCTGTGCTCTAGCATGCAAGCAAAACCCTGTGAAGCCCCAGATTTTCAGAGGCTAATCTTGTGAAGCCATCTGCAAAACCAAACTTTCCAAACACCAAACTTTCATGTGCCCGAAGACTGGAAGAAGGCCAATGTGGAGCCTATCTTCAAGGAAGGGAGGAAAGCGGATCCGGCTAACTATAGGCCCATCAGCCTGACTTCTATCCCGGGGAAGATCTTAGAAAAGTTTATTAAAGAGGCTATCCTTAATGGACTGGCCGACGCCAACATCCTAAGGGACAGTCAGCACGGGTTTGTTGCGGGTAGGTCTTGCTTGACCAATCTCATTTCCTTCTATGACCAGGTAACCTATCACCTGGACAAGGGAGAAGAGATTGATGTCATATATCTTGACTTCAAAAATGCCTTCGATATGGTATCCCATGATCACCTCTTGGCAAAACTGGCCAATTCTGGCCTTGGGTCCACCATGATCTGCTGGCTGGGAAATTGGCTCCATGGTCGGACCCAGAGGGTAGTAATTGATCGAAGTCACTCATCATGGTGTCCTGTGATCAGTGGGGTCCCCCAAAGATCTGTCCTTGGACCCATATTGTTCAACATCTTCATTAATGATGTAGACATTGGAGTCGGAAGTGGACTGGCCAAGTTCACTGATGACACCAAACTTTGGGGCAAAGCATCCACACCAGAAGACAGGCGAGTGATCCAGGCTGACCTGGACAGGCTCAGCAAATGGGCAGATGAGAACCTGATGGTGTTTAACACTGAAAAATGCAAGGTTCTCCACCTTGGGAAAAAAAACCTGCA